>NC_090653.1:96999519-97187019 GCF_040937935.1 Hyperolius riggenbachi | reverse complement strand
CTCCACAACGCCACCGCCATCCTTTTTAAGAACCCCTGCTTCACCATAGACTTACACGACTTCTGGTCGCTGCAGAACCGCGCAGTAACATAGGTTTGTTCTTGCATCGGGGACGCAGCGATTATGTCACTTCCATCGCATCACGCCACACCGGCTCAGTATGAAAGTCCCCATAGACTTTCATTAACCTGTGGTGTAGTGTGATAAAATTACTGCATCACTCCAGCGTGAAGCCTCCCTAAATGCCTTGCTTTACTCTTATGTATGGGATCTCTCCTCCCTATCCTTCTTCATTGGTGAGTGTTGTCCTCCTACCCCTTAGACCTGCACTCTTTTCTCATTATAAACAGTAGCCATAGGGGGTGCAGAGTTTGGGACTGTACCGGGGCCCTCCCTCAATGACAGTATGAGATCATTATTGGTCCTATGGTGGTAATGACCATTTCCATATATGCTTTGAATAGTGGTAATCAATAACAAACTGTTCCCCAGCCCCTGCTTGCACCTCTAATACTGTGGCTGTCCTTGGCAGGTTTTGGAGCACCATATCAATTGTTATTTACAGAGTGTTTGGGGGGGGGGGGGGGGCAATGTAAAACTTGCACTGTGGCAGAATGCTCCTTAGCTACACCACTGGTTATAGCCACTCTTTTTGGAAAATTTACTCTGCCAGTGCACACCAAAAACCGCTAGCGGATCCGCAAATGCTAGCGTTTTTTGAAGCTGTTTTTCAGAGCGATTTTAGGCATGTTTAGAGATATTTTCTTAACATGCCTAGTGTGTTTTGGAGTGGTTTTATTACATAGTTACATAGTTATTTGGGTTGAAAAAAGATATACGTCCACCGAATTCAACCAAAGAACAAAGTACAACACCTGCCTGCTTCCTCACATATCCCTGTTGAGCATTGTGTAGTGTTTTTATTTTTTGTTACAGTACACCTGTATCTGAACAACCACTGTAACAAAAATGCTTGGAAAACCACTCTGAGTGTTTTTCAGAGCAGTTTTCCACTTAGCTATACTTTACATCGAGGCAGAAACGCGTCAGCAATCTCAAAAATGCTGCAGGACCTGAGTTTACATTTGGGGGAAAAATGAGCCACTCTGATGTGCACCAGCCCATTGACTAACATCGGTCAAGCGGTTTTCCCCCCTAAAGCGTTTTAAAAAATGCTCAGAACCGCTCTTGGTGTGAACCAGCCCTTAGACTACAATGTATTTTGTAAGCAGATGACACTCAGATTTTACTGCTCGGCTTGATTTTACTCCCTCTGTCTTGGACAAATATCATACTGCCTGCCAGCCATCTCATCATGTATGACTGACTGGTACCTGAAACACAACATGACTAAAAACCATCCTCTCTTCATCACCATCAAAACAATCCCTGACTTTTCCGTACCTATAAATGACACAGTAGTTTACCACACCCCACAGACATGTTGCTTTTGTGGCACTGCACACTCCTCTCCTGAGTCCTCGCATCCAAAACATCTCCAGATCCTTATATTTCTATAAATGCTTCAAAAACTTAGGCTTGGTAAATACTTGAGTCAAAAAAACAGGCATGTGAACAGATCCTAGGTTAGTAATAGGATCAATTCACACATGTCATCTTGCAACGGATCAGATCGATGAGATTTTTTTGAATAAGTAGATGCTTTTCCCATAGATGGCTATGGTGGAAACGCATCTGATCCGGGCCACCAGAATGGATATTGCACTGTAAACTCTAGCTAGCCGTTTCAGATCCATTCCAAGTGTGAATCATCCTCACAGTCTGATAAACACACCCAAATTTAAATGGCCAATGACTGGCCATTTTTTCCACTTCCTAGAGTGAGAGCCAAAAGATTTAGCATACTATGACCAGATTGTGTAGCTATGTTCTGGGTGCCTTTCAGCCCCCAGGTTTAATAAAGTCAGTAGATTTGTGTGCCAGTAGTAAACATAATTCCTCCCACAATGCATGAGGCATTTTTTTTACACACTGAAAACCGCAAGCGCAATGCAGTGCGGTGCAATTGCTTTTTTTTAATCAAATTTCTACTTGCGATTTTTCTGCGCTTGCGATGCGCCTTCGATTTTGCTGAGGCTATTTTTTCCTGGTTTCCTGATTGTTTACCTAAAAAACGCGATAAAAATCGCATGCATGCATTGTTTTTCATGGGTTTTTTCAAATGACTGTGAGGTAAGGGGTCAAAGTTTAGCTCAATGATAATCTATAGGGGGCAGGTCGAACATGCCAAATGGTCGCTGTTCACCACAAATGTGAACAGCCGAAGTTTACAGAATACTGTTCGCCAGCGAACAGTTCAGGTCATCTCTATGATTTACTAATCTCTCAATCCAGCCAAGGACTCATCTGGAGAGATTCAAAGGCTTTCATATTGGATCTCTGGAAGGTGCTTCCACACAGATGGGACAATTGAGGACAGAACACCAGTGGATTTTCCCAATAATACGCTTGTATGCTGAATTGTCAGTATTGGCATCTAATAAGGTGAGCTGCTATCTGCATTGAGAGGCGATGATCTATTTTATACTTTTTCATAGATGTCAACCAATTTTTATTAACTGTGTCTTTACTGTAAAACAGAAAGGGAATTTAGATAATTTCTTAGTAGAGCTAGTACTATATGTGTTTATGTTTATCTCATCATATCACATGTCCCTCCAGGTACACTTTAACCAGTTCAGGTCATCCCCAGATACCGAACCCCGAACCTTGTGATCACCGCGTCATCCAGCCCAATTCGAGTACACCTATTCAGGAACCTTCGGATTCGAATTCGGTATCAGCATTCGTGCTTCGGCTTCGACAACCCTGAAAATCTACCTGAATATTCGGGTATATTCAAATTTGAGAGTCCTGATGAGCACCCCTGTTGGTAAGTTGAGGTGGGAGAGTGGTCAGCGGGGCCCCTTGATGCCTAATTGGCCCCAGGCACTTGATTTGGGTACCGTGTGGATGATCCTGCTCTGAGTTATCAGGAGTTGCATTAGATTGCATTGTGTCAACTGGAACAGACTTGTAGAAGGTCAGGACTCTTTCATATGCTACCTGTGTGTTGTATACCTAAGAATAGCGTATTTCTCATCATTTCCAGTAACTTACCTACTTCATCTACTGTATGGACACCCTGTTCCCATACACTAATCATTACCAGTTAGGATGACAGCACAGCTGCATTCACTGGGAAACGGCAAACTGCAGGTCAAAATGCGGTTAATATGCTGCTAGTCCCACTGTGCCTAGTTTAATACTATTATTCTGGCTTTCTGTTTGTGCCAAAACAAGCAGAAACGGTCCTGCTAGGGGAAAGTTCATTTGGTCATGTATACGACACTGTGTTCTGAGTCACCCAATGTGATCCTTCCAGAACAGCAAAGCCAAAATCTGCACAAGAGTGAGGAATACAACGCATGCTCCTGGGAAAAATCATACTTATTTCAGTTTCACAATGCTATGTGCAAAATACTGTGTGGAAACAGCAAGCTGAAAACATGGTGGGGTTTTATTAGGTTATGAAAGAGAACATTTCTCCAGGCTGGCACTGGCACATTTGGTAGTTCTTCCCCCAGTAGATAGCCAAGCCTGATCGGTCTGTTCTTCTGTGCAGACAAATACGGTTTGCGCAGTATAGCAGACCTGATCGGGTTTGGCTATTTCCGCCAGAGTCACACTTTGCCCATAGGGCTCAGGCCACATAGGTACAAAAAAGGGTGATTACAAAGGTAATCTTAAAAATTCACACGTGGTGGGTGTCTGATTCGTAATACCCAGGGCCGGATTTGTACTTTTTACCGCCCAAGGCCAACTATACCGTTTGTATGGTTGTTATCTCTGTGTGCCCCAATGAGAATTCTACTTACTTTCCATCATTGGATGTCACAGACAATAACTATTTTAGTAATACGTGTATAGATTATTAGTTGTGTTTTCCTTAAGAACTTTTATGTTATGTTTGCCATCTCATTAATGATGGACCCATTGTGTCACCATGAGAGTTAGGCTGATGTGTACCTGCAGGATAGAGCTTACAGGTCTTGCAGGGACGACACAAGTACAGGACAGAGAGTTCAAAGGATAAAGCTGTCTTTGTAGATAGGGATGGCTGCATAAAACAGCTTTACTGCCCCTCACTGAGCAGCCCCTAAATTTCTGGTGTCCTAGGCCATGGCCTATGTGGCCTTGCCAGAAATCCGGCCCTGGTAATACCCCCACTTGTGAAAACACGTCTTAAAAAGCGAACAATGAAGGCTCATATAGAATGACACTTTTGTGCGCTACCACATGTGATTCAACGGCAGTGTAGAGTTATGGGGGCTGAGGGTCTTTGCTGATCCCCCCCACCTATATGATCAAGTGAGGTATAGCTATCTCCTCCCACCACACTCCACTCCGTTTGTGGCTGCACATGAGTCAAAGGATGACCTGTGCACATATTATCTCTGAAGCTAACACCCCCCTTTGCCTGAAGTGCAGCTAGGTGTGTATTTTAGTCCATTGGAGCTCTGCACATTATGGCAGATAATTCATTCAGGTATGTATTTTACCCCTCACTGAAGTCATGTTCCCCCACTTTCTGTTCCTGCAATGAATGTTGGTGTGTATTTTAGTCCATTATTGGAGCTCTGCACATCTTATGCTATTAAAACATTCAGGTATGAGTTTTTCAAAGCGCTGCCATTCCTTTTGCTGTATGAATTGAATGTGTGTATACTAGTGGCTAGCTGCATTCACTGATCCACAATTATTTTACATAGCCTTAGATTAGAATTAGCACACAATTTGCATCTGTTTTGCATTCAGGGCGTGTATTTAGTCCAGAGGGGTTGTGCATTGCCTCTGTAGGTTTGCAAACGGATGCATCCATGAGCGCTGTCACCAGTCTGTATGTAAAGGATGACCTGTATTGATGTGATAGATCCGACTCCCACAGCCTGTCTTAGAATTACTGTGGTAAGAGTGGTGCTATCTATCACTCACATACTATTGACCCCATATTTCTTTCCTCATATACCCCAGCTACACCTGTTTCAGTGACCCCTATGGGGTCAATCCTTTGACTCATGTGCAGCCACAAACGGAGTGGAGTGTGGTGGGAGGAGATAGCTATACCCCACTTGATCATATAGGTGAGAGGATCAGCAAAGACCCTCAGTCCCCATAACTCTACACTGCCGTTGAATCACATGTGGTAGCGCACAAAAGTGTCATTCTACATGAGACTTTATTGTTCGTTTTTTAAGACGTGTTTTCACAAGTGAGGGTATTACGAATTAGACACCCACCACGTGTGAATTTTTAAGATTACCTTTGTAATCACCCTTTTTTGTACCTCTGTGGCCTGAGCCCTATGGGCAAAGTGTGATATTGATATATTTTGCCAGTACTGTTCTGATAGTGTAATATATGAATTATTATTTCCGCCAGAGCCCGAGTGGAGAGCCGCTACTGTGCATGTGCGTATGCCGACAAGGAAATCCTCAGGGGGCCCCAGCTATGTATGCCCTCTACTGAGGAGGAAGGGGGAAGCCTCTTTAGAATCCAGAGACTTCCCCCTCCCAAGGCAAGTACCCCCAGGGGCTCTTTTTTTTGTTCTCTTTAAAGGATACTGGACTTGAAAATAGCGTCCCCTTTTACTTACCTGGAGCTTCTTCCAGCCACCGTAGTCTTGTAGGTCCCTTGCTGTCCTCCCAGTCCTCTTCTTTTACCCACTGAGTGGCCCAGTAGAGTGTTTGACTTAGCTAATTTGTGCACTACTGCACATGCCCTGGCCTGCCGGTGTGCCTCCTTGATTGACTCCTGTGGCCGGGAGCACTCTGCACATCAGCAATTACTAGTCTTAATGTATTGCACATGCACAGGATGCACCAGCCATGGGAGGGTGATCAAGGAGGCATATCGCCACACTAGCTCATGTGTAGTAGTGTATGGCTTACTGTAGCTCAGCTGCACACTTTACAAGGAAGAGGATTTGGAGGACAACGAGGGACTTACAAGACAATGGGGCTGAAATAAGCTCCAGGTTAGTAAAAAGGTATCTTAAGTTAATGGAAACTTTCTGCAAGACGAATACGGAGGCTGTAAGGACTGCCTTGTTTTTTTTTTAAATACTGCATTGCCTGGCTGCTTTACTGATCCTCCCATTAATGCTTTCAGAATCACTGAACCAGAACAAGCTGTAAACTTGGTGTTCCAACATCCCTCTGACTTCACTAGATGCACATTTGTTGCATTTTAAGTGTTCAGAGGTTTCAGAGGTGTGAATCCAAATGATCAGCTTTGTTTTTGCTTTGTCTTAGGCTGAGACCAAACTCGTCCATGTGCAAAACGTGTGTGAAAATTGCAAATGCATTTTGCAATATTTGTGTGCGTTTGACTGCGTTTACAATTGGGTTGTAGTCGCTTTTTTGGGAATTGTGTCTTGTTTAGTTTTTTTTTTCTTCAAATGTTGATCTCAACATGATATGCAAAATTATATGCAAATTCATTTGCGTAATACACGAAATTTTGACTCAAAATCACAAATAAAAACTGTAATTCATTCCACTCGTACTCGAAATTATGAATGTAATCGAAATTACAAAAAAATGGGCATCACTGCTCAAAACGCTATGTCACTTCTCTAAATCTATAGTAAAAAAGCGCACAAGAGCAATTAAGAAGTTTCCATGTTTTGTAGTACTCTTGCTGATGCTGAACTTTCTAATTCTTCATGATATCTGGAAATGTGTCTCATTCCCATGAATTCTTCATGATCTGTATAATCTGAGTGTCAGAAGAAAGGTCATTTGTCTTTTGCTTGCAGATTTTTATGTTTTAAGACAGTGTTGCCCATCCCTTTCCCTCGGGCCCACCAAAAGTACATGTTTTGCAGGAAACCAAAAGTATTCCCAAATGGGGCAATACTAATTAGTATACTAGATGTGCAGATTAACTACCACTGTCTATTTCCACAAAACATACACTGTTGATGGACCTTAGGGCTGGGGCCTAATAGGAATTGCAAAATACAATCAACTTGTGACACACAATACTAAACATGATGTCTGAAGAAATAAAGGGGCAAAATCACATTCCTTCAAACAGAATTGTTCCAAAAATGCTGCTGCCTGATCGCTGATCACAAGTCCTAATTAGCGTAATGGAATCATCATAGGGTTCCATTGCCGTAGTGCTTTGCCAGTCACTAGTATTCATGAGAAAAATGCACATAGTGGGTTCCGGGCCTTGAGGGCAACGCTGGGGAGCACTGGTCTAGGGTGTTACTCTTTCTTATGCCAGAAAGTTGTGAGATAAAACATGGAGACCCCAGCAACAGGCACTTCAGCAATAGCAAACCCTACCCCACCACTACCAAAAATGTGAGTAGGCATAGCAACATGTAATCAGTCACATGCAATGTACAATGTACGGTATATAATGCATAGACAAGCAGATTTATGGTAATACTTTGCTCTGTACAGATGAAGGGTCTGCAGGAAACTCATTTTTACTAGAGACACAGTAAATAAAAATACCATTCCTCCTTGTGACCAGTGAAGTTCAGACAAACACCCAGGTGAAAAATCCACAGACATTTTAATGGGGACACTGGTATTAACCACTTGAGGACCTAGGGCTTTCTACCCCTTAAGGACCGGCCACTTTTTTTCCATTCAGACCACTGCAGCTTTCCCGGTTTATTGCTCGCTCATACAACCTACCACCTAAATGAATTTTGGCTCCTTTTCTTGTCACTAATAGAGCTTTCTTTTGGTGCTATTTGATTGCTCCTGCGATTTTTACTTTTTATTATATTCATCAAAAAAGACATGAATTTTGGCAAAAAAATGATTTTTTTAAATTTCTGTGCTGACATTTTTCAAATAAAGTAAAATTTCTGTATATGTTACGGCCAGAACCCGAAGTGTGGCCACTTCTAGTTCTGGCCGGCCACTTCGGGTTCTGGCCATCCAATTTGCGAAGTGGCCGCAGCGCAGCGGCCAATGTTAGAAATGCAAAGCTACACTTATTTTACGGCCGTTTCGCTGCGGCCAAATGTATTAAAAGTTGCTTAAATTTAATTAAATATAGCCGGCGGCGATGTGATAGATGAAGCCGCCGGCTTTCGCACTGCCTCCCCCCCCCCCCCATTCTCTCCCCCCCCCCCCCCGCCTCTCTCCTTGTCCCCGCCTTCCATACAATACGGAGCCGCCGGGAGAGTCGTTCGTCGCAGCAGGGGAAGCAGAGCGGGGAGGCTGCAGACATTGCTTCTGCCAGCGCCCGCTCTGCAGGAACGGCAGGATTCCCCTGCCGCGACGAACGACTCTCGGGTAGTGTTGGGCGAACATCTAGATGTTCGGGTTCGGGCCGAACAGGCCGAACATGGCCGCGATGTTCGGGTGTTCGACCCGAACTCCGAACATAATGGAAGTCAATGGGGACCCGAACTTTTGTGGTTTGTAAAGCCTCCTTACATGCTACATACCCCAAATTTGCAGGGTATGTGCACCTTGGGAGTGGGTACAAGAGGAAAAAAAAATTAGCAAAAAGAGCTTATAGTTTTTGAGAAAATCGATTTTAAAGTTTCAAAGGGAAAACTGTCTTTTAAATGCGGGAAATGTCTGTTTTCTTTGCACAGGTAACATGTTTTTTGTCGGCATGCAGTCATAAATGTAATACATATAAGAGGTTCCAGGAAAAGGGACCGGTAACGCTAACCCAGCAGCAGCACACGTGATGGAACAGGAGGAGGGTGGCGCAGGAGGAGAAGAAGGCCACGCTTTGTGAGACACAACAACCCCGGCCTTGCATGAGGGCAAGAAGCGTGCGGATAGCAGGCTTTGTACCGCCATGCAGTCATAAATGTAATAAAGATAAGTGGTTCAATAAACAGGGACCACGCGGCAACGCTAACCCAGCAGCAGCAGACGTGATGGAACAGGAGCAGGCGCAGGAGGAGAAGGCCACGCTTTGTGAGACACAACAACCCAGGCCTTGCATGAGGGCAAGAAGCGTGCGGATAGCAGGCTTTGTACGGCCATGCAGTCATAAATGTAATAAAGATAAGTGGTTCAATAAACAGGGACCACGCGGCAACGCTAACCCAGCAGCAGCAGACGTGATGGAACAGGAGGAGGCGCAGGAGGAGAAGGCCACGCTTTGTGAGACACAACAACCCAGGCCTTGCATGAGGGCAAGAAGCGTGCGGATAGCATGCTTTGTACCGCCATGCAGTCATAAATGTAATAAAGATAAGTGGTTCAATAAACAGGGACCACGCGGCAACGCTAACCCAGCAGCAGCAGACGTGATGGAACAGGAGCAGGCGCAGGAGGAGAAGGCCACGCTTTGTGAGACACAACAACCCAGGCCTTGCATGTGGACAAAAAGCGTGCGGATATAGCAGCAATGCTTTTTGCCGCCATGCAGTCATAAATGTAATACAGATGAGAGGTTCAATAAACAGGGCCCGGAAACGCAACACCATCCCAGATGTTCATTGGTCATGTTACTTGGTTGGGGTCCTGGAGTGTTGCGTAGTCATTTCCAATCCAGGATTGATTCATTTTAATTTGAGTCAGACGGTCTGCATTGTCTGTAGAGAGGCGGATACGCCGATCTGTGACGATGCCTCCGGCAGCACTGAAACAGCGTTCCGACATAACGCTGGCTGCCGGGCAAGCCAGCACCTCTATTGCGTACATTGCCAGTTCGTGCCAGGTGTCTAGCTTCGATACCCAATAGTTGAAGGGTGCAGATGGATGGTTCGACACAGCTACGCCATCTGACATGTAGTCCTTGACCATCTTCTCCAGGCGATCGGTGTTGGAGGTGGATCTGCACGCTTGCTGTTCAGTGGGCTGCGGCTGCATGGGTGTCAGAAAATTTTCCCACTCCAAGGACACTGCCGATACCATTCCCTTTTGGGTACTAGCTGCGGCTTGCGTTGTTTGCTGCCCTCCTGGTCGTCCTGGGTTTGCGGAAGTCAGTCTGTCTGCGTACAACTGGCTAGAGGAGGGGGAGGATGTCAATCTCCTCTCTAAAGTCTCCACAAGGGCCTGCTGGTATTCTTCCATTTTGACCTGTCTGACTCTTTCTTCAAGCAGTTTTGGAACATTGTGTTTGTACCGTGGATCCAGAAGGGTATAAACCCAGTAATTGGTGTTGTCCAGAATGCGCACAATGCGTGGGTCACGTTCAATGCAGTCTAGCATGAATTGAGCCATGTGTGCCAGAGTCCTACCAGAATCCTCATCATCCTCTTGTGAGCGTTGTGATAGTTGTTGTGATGCATCATAGTCGTCACCTTCCTCCTGGTCTGCTTCTGCTGACCATTCGCGTTGAATTGTGGAAGTCCAACGTGCACCGCTCTGGCCCTCGTCAGTGGTGGCATGAAATTCCTGCTCCAACTCCAGCTGTTCCTCCTCCTCTTCTTCGTCATAGCTGCTGGGGCCAGCGTTCCCTGAGGCGGATGGCCTGATGTTGGTACCATCACGCTGATCGTTTTCTCCTTCAGATTCCCCCAGTTGCATCATGACAGCTGTTTCCTTGATTTTTAACATCGACCTCTTCAGTAAACACAGCAGTGGTATGGTAATGCTGACTGAAGAGTTGTCACTGCTCACAAGCAACGTGGATTGCTCAAAATTTTGGAGGACTTGGCAGAGGTCCAACATGTTGGCCCAATCGGATCCACAGAAGCTTGGCAGCTGGCCGGATGCGCCTCGGTACTGCGCCGTCATGTACTGGACCACTGCACTCTTCTGCTCGCAAAAGCGGGCTAGCATGTGCAGCGTAGAATTCCAGCGCGTAGGGACATCACACAGCAAGCGATGGTGGGGGAGATTGAAGCGCTCCTGCATCTTGGCGAGTGCCCCCGAAGCAGTACTGGAATTTCTACAATGTTTGGACACTCGACGCACCTTCAACAGCAGATCGGGCACGCCTGGGTATGTCCTCAGGAACCGCTGAACTACTAGGTTCATCACGTGCGCCAGGCAAGGGATGTGTGTCAGCTTAGCCAACCTTAAAGCGCGAATGAGATTACTCCCATTATCACACACAACCATGCCCGGTTTCAGGTCCAGCGGTGCCAGCCACAAATCCGTCTGTTCCTTTATTCCCCTCCAAATTTCCTCCCCTGTGTGCTGCTTATCCCCAAGGCAGATTAGCTTCAGCAACGCTTGCTGACGCATGCCAACAGCTGTGCTGCACTGCTTCCACGATCCTACTGCTGCTGGGTTAGCGTTTCCGGATGAGGTACAGCTTTGAGATGCGTTGGAGGAGAAGGAGTCAGAGAGGTAGGTGCTGCTGTTATCCAGTGGGAGGGACGGCGGTGCAGCTGTTTGTGGCGTGGGCAACACCCGTGCCGTAGCAGGTGAGGAATCGCTGCCAGGCTCCACAAGGTTCACCCAGTGCGCGGTAAGGGAGATGTATCGACCCTGGCCGAACGCACTCGTCCAGGTGTCAGTGGTGAGGTGAACCTTGCAGGCAACGGCATTCTTCAAGCTTCGGGTTATTTTGCTGACCACGTGCTCATGCAACTCAGGCACTGCAGAGCGTGCAAAGTGGTAGCGGCTGGGAACCACGTAACGTGGGATGGCCACTGACATCATGCCCTTGAAGCTGTTTGTCTCCACCAATCGATATGGCAGCATTTCGCAGGCCAGAAGCTTGGCTATGCTGGCTGTTACTGCCACGGCCCGGGGGTCATTTGCTGGCAATTTCCTCTTGCGCTCAAACATCTCCGACACAGACAACTGAACCGTAGCGCTGCACACGGAAGGGCTGTTGGTTGTTGTGTTTGATGAACACTGGGAGACCTCAAGAGCACTACTCCGGAAAGTGACAGTGTCAGCGTCGTCTGATGTTTGTGAATGTTGTGAACCACGCAATGGCTGGGCTACTGCTGCTGCTGAGGCGGGTCTGGTGAACCCAAGGGAGGCAGTGTTGTTTCTGGTACCCTGTCCTGACGCGTTTGCCCAAAGAGTGGGATGTTTGGATAGCATGTGACGGCTCATGCTGGTGGTGGAGAGGTTGTTAATATTTTTCCCCCTGCTCAGGCGGGTCTTGCACACCTTGCAAATCGCCATGGTAACATCCTCAGTGCAGTCTTCAAAGAAAGCCCAGACTTTGGAGCACCTGCCTCCTTGCTGGCGATTTCTGTTTGCTCCTCTTTTGCCTCTCACTTGAACTTCCACGCTTGTGGTGCCTGAAATTGCGCGCCGCCTACCTTGTGGCACAAGGCGAACTCGTGCAGCAGTGTGTTCTTCAACAGACTCATCTGTGCTGCTGCTACGACGGCGATGTTCTCGTTCACAAACAAAATCTGGGTCTCTGTCCACATTGTCCATACCCTCCTCTTCCATCTCCTCAAACTCGTCATATGTCATTGTGGGCCACCGCCGTGGAGTAGAGCTCCCCACAACAACCTCTGCGCAGCACACTCCAACGTCGTCTTCCAGATCTTGTCGGCCGACCTCCTGCAATTGCAACCCCTCCTGCCCAAATTGCTCTGGGATTTGGGTTTCCGAGTCCTCTTCGGACTCGCCTCGTATTTCAGTGCGCGGTACATTTCCCACAGTTAACGGTTGTGAATCCAGGCACAACATTTCTGGCTGTTCCTCCATTGACCTTTGAAAGGTGGAAGTTTGTTGGGCTGGGAATAGCTCCTGCGAATACCCCATTGTGTCCTGAGGTAATTCATCGGACTGGTTATCTGGCAGTTGTGTGCGTGGTGTCGCTGCCGGTTGTGTCAGCTTTGTGCCCACTGGCTCCTTGTAACTGGCTGAGGACTCGGACCTCGTGCGTGATGTGCTGGTGCTGCTTAACCCACTGCTGGACGCTTGAGAGGTCATCCAAGTAATTATCTGGTCCTGTTCTTTTGGATTTGTGAGGGTTGTTGTCCTGGACAACATGGGTGGTATTGAGTGGGTTTTCTTGGGTGCTCCCCTGTGGCCTGTACGTGAACCGTCAGGGGAAACACCTCTTCCCTTGCCCCTCCCTCTTTCACCGGATTTCTTCCTCATTTCACTTATCCTTACAGTACACGCTGACTGGCAGCAGTACAGTGGCAGTACAGAAATGCTATACAGTACCACTATTCCCAGCAGCGACACAGAGCACAATGCTATACAGTGACGGGTGAGCGGTGTACCACTATTCCCAGCAGACACAGAACAGTACACAGAATGCTATATAGTGTGGCTGAACGAGCGGTGTACTACTGTTCCCAGCAGACACAGAACAGTACACAGAATGCTATATAGTGTGGCTGAACGAGCGGTGTACTACTGTTCCCAGCAGACACAGAACAGTGAACAGAATGCTATATAGTGTGGCTGAGCGAGCGGTGTACCACTATTCCCAGCAGACACAGAACAGTGAACAGAATGCTATATAGTGTGGCTGAGCGAGCGGTGTACCACTATTCCCAGCAGACACAGAACAGTGAACAGAATGCTATATAGTGTGGCTGAGCGAGCGGTGTACCACTATTCCCAGCAGACACAGAACAGTGAACAGAATGCTATATAGTGTGGCTGAGCGAGCGGTGTACTACTGTTCCCAGCAGACACAGAACAGTACACAGAATGCTATATAGTGTGGCTGAACGAGCGGTGTACTACTGTTCCCAGCAGACACAGAACAGTACACAGAATGCTATATAGTGTGGCTGAACGAGCGGTGTACCACTATTCCAAGCAGACACAGAACAGTGAACAGAATGCTATATAGTGTGGCTGAGCGAGCGGTGTACCACTATTCCCAGCAGACACAGAGTGGCAGTAAACAGAATGCTATATAGTGTGGCTGAGCGAGGTACACAGAGTGGCAGTAAACAGAATGCTATATAGTGTGGCTGTGCAAGCGGTGTACTACTATTCCCAGCAGACACAGAGTGGCAGTAAACAGAATGCTATATAGTGTGGCTGAGCGAGGTACACAGAGTGGCAGTAAACAGAATGCTGAGCGAGCGGTGTACTACTATTCCCAGCAGCGACACACAATGACTGGGGGGGACCCTGGCTAGCGTGGCTGGAGCGCGAACTACCCTGCCTGCCTACCCAAAGCTAAACCCACAGACAAATGGCGGAGATATGACGTGGTTCGGGTATTTATTTACCCGAACCACGTGACAGTTCGGCCAATCAGAGCGCGTTCGGGTCCGAACCACGTGACCCGTTCGGCCAATCACAGCGCTAGCCGAACGTTCGGGGAACGTTCGGCCATGCGCTCTTAGTTCGGCCATATGGCCGAACGGTTTGGCCGAGCACCGTCAGGTGTTCGGCCGAACTCGAACATCACCCGAACAGGGTGATGTTCTGCAGAACCCGAACAGTGGCGAACACTGTTCGCCCAACACTACTCTCGGGGGACACGCGTGTCCCCGCCCGGCTGCTCCGTATGTCGTATAGGAGGCAGAGGAGAGGAGAGAGGCGGGGGGGGAGGAGGAGAGGAGGAGGAGGCAGTGCGAAAGCCGGCGGCTTCATCTATCACATCGCCGCCGGCTATATTTAATTAAATTAAGCAACTTTTAATACATTTGGCCGCAGCGAGACGGCTGTAAAATAAATGTAAACTTTCCATTTCTAACATTGGCCGCTGCGCTGCGGCCACTTTGCACATTGGCCGGCCAGAACCCGAAGTGGCTGGCCAGAACTAGAAGTGGCCACACTTCGGGTTCTGGCCGTAACATATACATGCAGCGCGAAAAATGTGGACAAACATGTTTTTGATTAAAAAAAAACCATTCAGTGTATATTTATTGGTTTGGGTAAAAGTTATAGCGTTTACAAACTATGGTGCAAAAAGTGAATTTTCTCATTTTCAAGCATCTATGACTTTTCTGACCCCCTGTCATGTTTCATGAGGGGCTAGAATTCCAGGATAGTATAAATACCCCCCAAATGACCCCATTTTGGAAAGAAGACATCCCAAAGTATTCACTGAGAGGCATAGTGAGTTCATAGAAGATATTATTTTTTGTCACAAGTAAGCGGAAAATGACACTTTGTGAGAAAAAAAAAAAGTTTCCATTTCTTCTAACTTGCGACAAAAAAAATGAAATCTGCCACGGACTCACCATGCCCCTCTCTGAATACCTTGAAGGGTCTACTTTCCAAAATGGGGTCATTTGTGGGGTGTGTTTACTGTCCTGACATTTTGGGGGGTGCTAAATTGTAAGCACCCCTGTAAAGCCTAAAGGTGCTCATTGGACTTTGGACCCCTTAGCGCAGTTAGGCTGCAAAAAAGTGCCACACATGTGGTATTGCCGTACTCAGGAGAAGTAGTATAATGTGTTTTGGGGTGTATTTTTACACATACCCATGCTGGGTGGGAGAAATATCTCTGTAAATGACAATTTGTTAATTTTTTTACACACAATTGTCCATTTACAGAGATCTTTCTCCCACTCAGCATGGGTATGTGTAAAAATACACCCTAAAACACATTATACTACTTCTCCTGAGTACGGCGATACCACATGTGTGGCACTTTTTTGCACCCTAACTGCGCTAAAGGGCCCAAAGTCCAATGAGTACCTTTAGGATTTCACAGGTCATTTTGAGAAATTTCGTTTCAAGACTACTCCTCACGGTTTAGGGCCCCTAAAATGCCAGGGCAGTATAGGAACCCCACAAATGACCCCATTTTTGAAAGAAGACACCCCAAGGTATTCCGTTAGGAGTATGGCGAGTTCATAGAAGATTTTATTTTTTGTCAAAAGTTAGCGGAAAATGACACTTTGTGAAAAAACACAATTAAAATCAATTTCTGCTAACTTGTGACAAAAAATAAAATCTTCTATGAACTCGCCATACTCCTAACGGAATACCTTGGGGTGTCTTCTTTCTAAAATGGGGTCATTTGTGGGGTTCCTATACTGCCCTGGCATTTTAGGGGCCCTAAACCGTGAGGAGTAGTCTTGAAACGAAATTTCTCAAAATGACCTGTGAAATCCTAAAGGTACTCATTGGACTTTGGGCCCTTTAGCGCAGTTAGGGTGCATAAAAGTGCCACACATGTGGTATAGCCATACTCGGGAGAAGTAGTACAATGTGTTTTGGGGTGTATTTTTACACATACCCATGCTGGGTGGGAGAAATACCTCTGTAAATGACAATCTTTTGATTTTTTTACACACAATTGTCCATTTACAGCGGTATTTCTCCCACCCAGCATGGGTATGTGTAAAAATACACCCCAAAACACATTGTACTACTTCTCCCGAGTACGGCGATACCACATGTGTGGCACTTTTTTGCACCCTAACTACGCTAAGGGGCCCAAAGTCCAATGAGTACCTTTAGGATTTCACAGGTCATTTTTGTTTCAAGACTACTCCTCACGGTTTAGGGCCCCTAAAATGCCAGGGCAGTATAGGAACCCCACTAATGACCCCATTTTAGAAAGAAGACACCCCAAGGTATTCCGTTAGGAGTATGGTGAGTTCATAGAAGTTTTTATTTTTTTGTCACAAGTTAGCGGAAATTGATATTAATTGTTTTTTTTTCACAAAGTGTCATTTTCCGCTAACTTGGGACAAAAAATAAAATCTTCTATGAACTCACCATACTCCTAACGGAATACCTTTGGGTGTCTTCTTTCTAGAATGGGGTCATTTGTGGGGTTCCTATACTGCCCTGGCATTTTAGGGGCCCTAAACCGTGAGGAGTAGTCTTGAAACCAAATGTTGCAAAATGACCTGTGAAATCCTAAAGGTACTCATTGGACTTTGGGCCCCTTAGCGTACTTAGGGTGTAAAAAAGTGCCACACATGTGGTATCGCCGTACTCAGGAGAAGTAGTATAATGTGTTTTGGGGTGTATTTTTACACATACCCATGCTAAGTGGGAGAAATATCTCTGTAAATGACAATTGTTTGAGGTTTTTTACACACAATTGTCCATTTACATAGAAATTTCTCCCACCCAGCATGGGTATGTGTAAAAATACACCCCAAAACACATTATACTACTTTTCCTGAGTATGGCGGTACCACATGTGTGACACTTTTTTGCATCCTAGGTGCGCTAAGGGGCCCAACGTCCTATTCACAGGTCATTTTGAGGCATTTGTTTTCTAGACTACTCCTCGCGGTTTAGGGCCCCTAAAATGCCAGGGCAGTATAGGAACCCCACAAGTGACCCCATTTTAGAAAGAAGACACCCCAAGGTATTCCGTTAGGAGTATGGCGAGTTCATAGAAGATTTTATTTTTTGTCACAAGTTAGTGAAAAATGACACTTTGTGAAAAAAACCCAATAAAAATCAATTTCCGCTAACTTTTGACAAAAAATAAAATCTTCTATGAACTCGTCATACACCTAACAGAATACCTTGGGGTGTCTTTTTTTCTAAAATGGGGTCACTTGTGGGGTTCCTATACCGCCCTGGCATTTTACGGGCCCAAAACCGTGAGTAGTCTGGAAACCAAATGTCTCAAAATGACTGTTCAGGGGTATAAGCATCTGCAAATTTTGATGACAGGTGGTCTATGAGGGGGCGAATTTTGTGGAACCGGTCATAAGCAGGGTGGCCTTTTAGATGACAGGTTGTATTGGGCCTGATCTGATGGATAGGAGTGCTAGGGGGGTGACAGGAGGTGATTGATGGGTGTCTCAGGGGGTGGTTAGAGGGGAAAATAGATGCAATCAATGCACTGGGGAGGTGATTGGAAGGGGGTCTGAGGGGGATCTGAGGGTTTGGCCGAGTGATCAGGAGCCCACACGGGGCAAATTAGGGCCTGATCTGATGGGTAGGTGTGTTAGGGGGTGACAGGAGGTGATTGATGAGTGTCTCAAGGTGTGATTAGAGGGGGGAATAGATGCAAGCAATGCACTGGCAAGGTGATCAGGGCTGGGGTCTGAGAGCATTCTGAGGGTGTGGGCGGGTGATTGAGTGCCCTAGGGGCAGATAGGGGTCTAATCTGATAGGTAGCAGTGACAGGGGGTGATTGATGGGTAATTAGTGGGTGTTTAGGGTAGAGAACAGATGTAAACACTGCACTTGGGAGGTGATCGGACGTCGGATCTGCGGGCGATCTATTGGTGTGGGTGGGTGATCAGATTGCCCGCAAGGGGCAGGTTAGGGGCTGATTGATGGGTGGCAGTGACAGCGGGTGATTGATGGGTGGCAGTGACAGGGGGTGATTGATGGGTGGCAGTGACAGGGGGTGATTGATGGGTGATTGATGGGTGATTGATAGGTGATTGACAGGTGATTGACAGGTAATCAGTGGGTTATTACAGGGGAGAACAGATGTAAATATTGCACTGGCGAATTGATAAGGGGGGGTCTGAGGGCAATCTGAGCGTGTAGGCGGGTGATTGGGTGCCCGCAAGGGGCAGATTAGGGTCTGATCTGATGGGTAACAGTGACAGGTGGTGATAGGGGGTGATTGATGGGTGATTGATGGGTAATTAGTGGGTGTTTAGAGGAGAGAATAGATGTAAACGCTGCGCTTGGGTGGTGATCTGATGTCGGATCTGCGGGCGATCTATTGGTGTGGGTGGGTGATCAGATTGCCCACAAGGGGCAGGTTAGGGGCTGATTGATGGGTGGCAGTGACAGGGGATGATTGATGGGTGGCAGTGACAGGGGGTGATTGATGGGTGATTGACAGGTGATCAGTGGGTTATTACAGGGAAGGACAGATGTAAATAATGCCCTGGCGAATTGATAAGGGGGGGTCTGAGGGCAATCTGAGCGTGTAGGCGGGTGATTGGGTGCCCGCAAGGGGCAGATTAGGGTCTGATCTGATGGGTAACAGTGACAGGTGGTGATAGGGGGTGATTGATGGGTGATTGATGGGTAATTAGTGGGTGTTTAGAGGAGAGAAGAGATGTGAACACTGCACTTGGGAGGTGATCTGATGTCGGATCTGCGGGCGATCTATTGGTGTGGGTGGGTGATCAGATTGCCCGCAAGGGGCAGGTTAGGGGCTGATTGATGGGCGGCAGTGACAGGGGGTGATTGATGGGTGGCAGTGACAGGGGGTGATTGATGGGTGATTGACAGGTGATCAGTGGGTTATTACAGGGAAGGACAGATGTAAATAATGCCCTGGCGAATTGATAAGGGGGGGTCTGAGGGCAATCTGAGCATGTAGGCGGGTGATTGGGTGCCCGCAAGGGGCAGATTAGGGTCTGATCTGATGGGTAACAGTGACAGGTGGTGATAGGGGGTGATTGATGGGTGATTGATGGGTAATTAGTGGGTGTTTAGAGGAGAGAATAGATGTAAACGCTGCGCTTGGGTGGTGATCTGATGTCGGATCTGCGGGCGATCTATTGGTGTGGGTGGGTGATCAGATTGCCCACAAGGGGCAGGTTAGGGGCTGATTGATGGGTGGCAGTGACAGGGGATGATTGATGGGTGGCAGTGACAGGGGGTGATTGATGGGTGATTGACAGGTGATCAGTGGGTTATTACAGGGAAGGACAGATGTAAATAATGCCCTGGCGAATTGATAAGGGGGGGTCTGAGGGCAATCTGAGCGTGTAGGCGGGTGATTGGGTGCCCGCAAGGGGCAGATTAGGGTCTGATCTGATGGGTAACAGTGACAGGTGGTGATAGGGGGTGATTGATGGGTGATTGATGGGTAATTAGTGGGTGTTTAGAGGAGAGAATAGATGTAAACGCTGCGCTTGGGTGGTGATCTGATGTCGGATCTGCGGGCGATCTATTGGTGTGGGTGGGTGATCAGATTGCCCGCAAGGGGCAGGTTAGGGGCTGATTGATGGGTGGCAGTGACAGGGGATGATTGATGGGTGGCAGTGACAGGGGGTGATTGATGGGTGATTGACAGGTGATCAGTGGGTTATTACAGGGAAGGACAGATGTAAATAATGCCCTGGCGAATTGATAAGGGGGGGTGTGAGGGCAATCTGAGCGTGTAGGCGGGTGATTGGGTGCCCGCAAGGGGCAGATTAGGGTCTGATCTGATGGGTAACAGTGACAGGTGGTGATAGGGGGTGATTGATGGGTGATTGATGGGTAATTAGTGGGTGTTTAGAGGAGTGAATAGATGTAAACGCTGCGCTTGGGTGGTGATCTGATGTCGGATCTGCGGGCGATCTATTGGTGTGGGTGGGTGATCAGATTGCCCGCAAGGGGCAGGTTAGGGGCTGATTGATGGGTGGCAGTGACAGGGGGTGATTGATGGGTGATTGACAGGTGATTGACAGGTGATTGACAGGTGATCAGGTGGGTTAGGTGCATACAGTACATGGGGTGGGGGGGTCTGGGGGGGGGGGTCTGGGGAGAATCTGAGGGGTGGGGGGGTGATCAGGAGGGAGCAAGGGGCAGGGGGGGATAAAAAAAAATAGCGTTGACAGATAGTGACAGGGAGTGATTGATGGGTGATTAGGGGGGTGATTGGGTGCAAACAGGGGTCTGGGGGGTGGGCAGGGGGGGGGTCTGATGGGTGCTGTGGGCGATCTGGGGCAGGGGGGGGGGGAAGAAATCAGTGTGCTTGGTGCAGACTAGGGTGGCTGCAGCCTGCCCTGGTGGTCCCTCGGACACTGGGACCACCAGGGCAGGAGGCAGCCTGTATAATACACTTTGTAAACATTACAAAGTGTATTATACACTTTGTATGCGGCGATCGTCGGGTTAACATCCCGCCGGCGCTTCCGTATGGCCAGCGGGATGTTGCGGCGGGTGAGCGGCGCCAGGCGGAGGCGGAGGATCGCGTCACTGATGACGCGATCGCTCCGCCCATGCCCCTACAAGGACCGCCGCCATTTGTCAATACGGCGGTCCTTGCGGGGTCCACTTCCCGGCCGCCAATTGTATATATATACGGCGGTCGGGAAGTGGTTAATGGGTAGCGCAAGAATAGCTCCATGTTTGCAAATGTTGCCCCAGCCTTTCATGGATTTTGGAAGTGTTCCGGTTCTAATAGGAATTTATAGTTATGTCTGCCTAATCCCAATGTGTTTTGAGTGATTGGAAAGTGTCTTCACTGAAAAATACATCTCTATGGCTGGGTTTACCTTAGTTATGGCTGAATGTTCCATAAGGCACTGTAGGCTCATGCCTACAGGCGCCTGATGATGTGAAGGCAGATCACACCACTCCCCAAGTGCCTCCCCCTTCTTCTCTATGCAGAGTCCTGAGCAAGTGTAAGTGAGAGGTTACTCATCCGGCACTCGACATTCCACTGGGATCTGCTTGAGCTGGGGGCACCTCAAGCTACCTAATACGTGGTGGCACCTCCAGCTACATAATGATAAGGGTACCTCTGGCGACCTAATACTAAGTGGCAACTGTGGCTGCCTACACCGGGCAGGGGAAGTAGGGGGGAGTTGACATCTGGACCAGCCAGCACATTTGGGGTGCGGTTTGACATGGATTTGTAGGTTTGTGGAGGATGACGTTTAGAGTGCTAGAACATCTGTGCCTATAGGCTCCGGTAATGTAAATCTGGACCTGACCATAGTTTTTGATATCAACAGCAAACACTAGAAAAATGCTATAAAGATAAAATGTTCATTCAAATGCCAAGAAATGGTCATTCCAGTTTTCTTGGCATTTAACATGAATGGGAGTGTGAAGAAGGCCTTTACCAAAATTGGACTGGTGGTTTGTGGCTGATCGTCTCTTTAAGCTGTATCTCAACTACAAGAACCTTTGCCTTCAGATACAGTCAGGGAACTGAGGGTATCATTCTGTATAAAACATAAGACACTTTTTGTAAGAACATGATTAGACATGAGCGTTTTATTCTTAGATTCTTCTCCTACTTCCATGGGAAGCAGAAGAATCCAAAATTAGAACTACTCCAATGAAACATTTAATTGAAACCAGGTTTAACCAAATGACGTAACATTGCATTAAGAGTAGAGAGCTTTTGTCTGACTATCTGTACAAGATGTGCTGAAACATTATATACGGAACATAACTCCAATATTTCTTTCCAGAAATATGAGAACTAATATAATAGACATTTCTAAAACATTTGTAACTGGGAACATGATGTTCATTCACTATCACAATATGGATGTCTAACGATGAGGCATATACAACAGTATTATTATTATTTAGGATTTATATAGCGCAGACATCTTCCGCAGCGCTGTACAGAGTATATATAGTCTTGTCACTAACTGTCCTTCGGAGGAGCTCACAATCTAGTCCCTACCATAGTCATATGTCTATATTGTGTATTCTAAAAGTCTGTAGTCCAACATGCAAAAAATGTGATTTGATTAGGGTGGTGATAGTATATTTTAGTGTTTTAAAACATACTTATGTTAAATAAACCCAAAATTGCTCTCTGATTAATCATGTAATTTATATACCAGTACTTATTTTGCTCCCCTGAAGGGGTCTTGAATCTGTAACAAAAAAAAAGAGTCCCTAGGGGGTACTTACCTTGGGAGGGGGAAGCCTCATTAGGATCCAGAGGCTTCCCCGTCCCAAGGTAAGTACTCCCCAGGGGCTCTCCTAAGCTTCAGAGACCCAGCACTGGCAGCCTCTGAATAATCCACCTACAAGCTTGCCGCTGGTGTGCGCAAGTGCAGTAGCGCCTGCAGCGCGGCAATATTTGCTTTCTGTGCTCCTCTGCAGGCACAGTAGTGGCTTTCTGACGGGCTCCGACAGAAATAGCTGAGCCTGATCGGGTCAGCTCTACTGTGCAGGTGCAAGTTTCCTGCTCCTGCACAGTAGAGGGCTCAGCTATTTCCGCCAGAGCCCATCGGAAAGCCACTACTGTGCCTGCGCAGATGTCCAGATGGTAAATATAGACATGTGTGAAGTTCGGGGGCTGCCAGTGCTGGATTACTGAGGCTTAGAAGGACAGGGGAAGCCTCATTAGGATCCAGAGGCTTCCCACTCTGGAGGTAAGTACCCCCCAGGGGAAGTTTTCTATATTACAGATTCCCTTTAAGAGCCCCCTGCTGTTTATTATTTAAAGGCACTTCCTTTGTGAGTGACACAAGACTCTGCTGGTCTGGTTAGTTGCCAAAATATTTTATTTGGTGTTTACTATCTGCCTGCTTTCCCCAGCCATCCTCAAATCTCTACACACTCTACATCCTCTTGCTATCAGGAATATGCTATACATTTCACCATGTCTCCTATCCACTCCACAGCTTGCGTCTGATGAGATGTTCTTATTTTTACAAACGCATTTTACTTCTCATGCTGTGTCTAAATATTAATATAAATCTCACCCTCTGCTTTGCTCTGTTTGCCTCCTCCTCGCTGCAGGGGACATTTCACCTATCCCTAGACCCTCACTTCCCCCTGCTAATCACACTGTTAGCAACAAATCACATTCACCTCCCAGTTGGCATAACCTTATTAATATTCCACCTCTTTCCCCTACTCCCCCTCCTATCTCGGCTGCCCTCTGGAATGGTCTCTCAGTCTGCAACAAACTGCCCTTCATCCATGATCTTTTTCACTTCCAATGCCTTCACAGGATCACTGAAACTTGGCCAACTCCTTCTGACACAGTCTCACCTGCTGCCCTCTCCTATGGGGGCTTCCACTTTAATCACACTCCTAGAAGTGGGAATAAACATGGTGGTGTAAGCATTCTCCTCTCTGATAAATGCTCCTTCAAATCACTTGCTCCTATTTCTTCTCTCTCACTGCCATCCTTTGAGGTCCACGCAGTCCAACCATACTCTCCCTGTTGCCTCCAAACCACAGTTATTTACCGCCCTCCAGGTCTTGCTTCTGTTTTCTTAGATAATTTCTCTCCCTGGCTCCTCCAGCTCTTGTCCTCTGAAATCCTTACCAGCATCATGGGGGATTTTAACATTCCTATTGATACCAATAATTCTGTTTCCACCAAACTTCTGTCACTTACTTCCTCCTATGGCCTGTCTCAGTGGTCCACTACTTCAACTCACACTGATGGTCATACACTGACTCAACCTCATATTCACTCATCTCTGTTCTGTTACTGATTTCACTAATGATCCGCTCACACTCTCTGACCATAACTTACTAAACTTCTCTCTCTCCTCCTCTTTTCCTACTACCCTGGCACAAGCAGCTCACATACTAGTAGAAACTGTTCAACCTAGACATGCAATCTGTCTCTTATGCCCTGGCACCTCTCCTCACCATCCTTCATTGACCCAGACTCAGCTGCTACCCTTTACAACAGCTCCATCCCAAAAGTCATGGATGCCCTGTTACTAATGTCCACCCTTATTGTGTCAGTTGCCAACCCTGGCTGATCAAAGCTACTAAACAGTTGAAAAAGTGCTCTAGAGTAGCTGAACAGCGTTGGAGCAAAAATAACAGGAGGACTTCATCTCATACAAAAAGCCTTGAACAACTTTAGAAACGCACTCTCTGTGGCAAAACAGTCCTATTTTTTATCCCTAATATCCTAGCATTTCCAAAATTCAACACACTTGTTCAGCACTTCTCCATCCCCCTCCTCCTCCTCCTTCTTCATGTTTATCAGCTGAAGAATTTGCGACATACTTCACTGATAAAATTGATAAAACCTGAAGTAGATTTTCCTTGCAACCCTCAAATCCCACCTCCACACCTCTCACAAACTGTTCTCTATCTGCCTTCTCTCCATTCTCTGAACATTCACTCTCCTCTATAATTTCAAAGTCCCATCTATCCACTTGTTCTCTGGATCCGATTCCCTCCCATCTCTTTGTGCAGCTTTCCTCATCTTTCATGCCTGTACTAACGTCATTATTTAATCTGTCCCTGTCCATTGTTATCTCTCCGTCCCCACTCAAAAAGGCTGTTGTGACAACAGTACTTAAAAAAAACATCTCTAGATCCTACTACACTCGCCAACTACTGCCCGGTGTCACTTCTCCCATTTGCATTCAAATTACTTGAACTCCATATACATGCTGAACTAAGCCATTATTTATCTGCTTACTCCCTGCTTGATCAGTTCTAGTCTGGCTTTTGCTCTAACCACTCCACAGAAACAGTTCTTATGTTGGGCCTACACGGTTCGATTTTGCCGCTCGATTCTCCCAATCTATCAATTACCCGCTCGATTCCGCAGGCGATTCTCTTATCTTCTGCTCATTTTTCTTATCTTTTTCCATTGTGTTCAATGCAGAATCGAGCGGCGAAACAATCGGGCGGGAGATCGAACATGTCGTAAATTATCTATCAAGCCATCTAAATGGCTCAGAATCGAGCCGTGTATTCCCAGCATTACTAAAGTGGCCAATGATCTTCTTACAGCTAAATCCAAAGGTTAATTTTCCATACTCATCCTGCTTATTCTGTCATCAGAATTTGATACTGTTGACCTCACCTTACTCCTACAGACTCTTTCATCTGTAAGCATAAAGGGCTCACTCTCTTCTGGTTATCTTCCTATCTCTCTGGAAGGTCCTTCACAGTCTCTTACTCAGAACAGATCTCTTCTCCTCACCCTTTGTCTTTGTGGGTACTTCAAGCCTCTGTCCTAGCCCCCCTCCTCTTTCCCAACTACATGCACATGCCTTGGCAACTTAATTAACCTCCTTAGCGGTAACCCCGTGCTGGACACTGGGTAAGCCGCGCAGGAGGATTTCTCAGGCCCTGCTGGGCCGATCTGCATAATTTTTTTTTATACACGCAGCTAGCACTTTGCTAGCTGCGTGTTACTTACGATCGCCGCTGCCCCACGCCGATTCGCTGGTACCCGCCGCATCAAAGGGTGCCCCCCCCCCAAAACCCGTGCGCTGCCTGGCCAATCAGTGCCAGGCAGCGCTGAGGGGTGGATTGGGACTCCCTCTGACGTCACGACGTCGGTGATGTCATCGCGCGTGTTGCCATGGCGACGAGGGAAGCCCTCATGTAAATTCCGTTCAGAACGCGTACGGGGGGACGCTGCAGGGAGGAGGGAAGCATGTAGCTAGCACTAGGCTAGCTACATGCGAAAAAAAAAAAAAAAAGTAAAAAAAAAACCCTCGGGAATCATACCCCTAGGGAGGTTAACTCATTTGGCTTTCAATACCACTTAAGGTATATGCAGACGATACTCAACTGTACCTCTTGGCCCCAGACCTTTACTCCCTCCTCCTATGTGTTTCTGACTGCTTGTCTGCTATATCCTCCTTCATGTCCTCTCGCTTCTTGAAACTTAATATGAGTAAAACAGAACTAATCATTTTTCCACCATCTCTGTACACCACTCTCCCTGAAATAATAGTAAATGTTAATAACACTCCCATAACTTCAGTTGACAAAGCACAGTGCTTAGGGGTAATATTTAACTTTTCTCTCCCTTTTATTCCTCACATTTACTCCCTAGCCAGCTACTGTCATCTCCAACTCAAAAACATATCTCACATCCAACCTTTTCTCACTCAAGACACAACTAAAATGTTAATACATGCTGTTATAATATCTTGTCTGTACTATTGTAACATACTACTTTGTGAACTACCAACTAACAGGCTGGCATCGCTCCAATCTGTACTGAACTCAGCTACTCATCTCATTCATCTTTCTTCTCGTTCTTCCTCTGCTGTCAGACCCGGATTTACCTCAGAAGAGCCTATAGGCACAGATGTCCTGGAACCTTAGACTTCACCCTTCATGAACCTAGAAACCCCCGCTGAACCGCACTGCAAGTGTGCTGGCTGACTGAAGGGAGGTTTTATCAGTGAGATGCCAAGAGCAGGAAGAGTCACCTCTCATGTACACTCTCATCAGGACTTTGAATCGGGAAGGAGGGAGGGAGGCAGTTGGGGAGATAAGTGAGCCCCTTTTCCATCATTAGGCACCTGTAGGCACGTGCCTTATGGTAAATCTGGCCCTGTCTGCTGCCCCTCTCTGTCAAGCTCTTCATTGGCTACCAATTAACCAGAGGATCCAATTTAACCCTAGCCCACAAAGCTTTCCACAATCTCTCTCCCCTGTACATCTCCTCACTAGTTTCCGGATACAAACCCAATCATAATCTCAGATCTGCACATGACCTGCTATTGTCCTCTTCTAGAATGACCTCCTCGCTTTCACGTATACAAGATTTTGCATGTTCTTCACCCCTCCTCTGGAATGCCCTCTCACAACACATCCATCACTTTCCATCCTTTGTTACCTTTAAACGGTCCCTCAAAACTCTCTTGTTCCGACAAGCATACACTCCTTCTTAGGCCACTTCCCCTTTGTCCAAAAGCCAAGTTGCACTCCTGCTAGATATCCTAAAGCACACTTCCTCTAGGTATGTTTATTGTATACGATCCCACCTTTTTTTTCCCCCCCATTCCATTAGATTGTAAGCTCGCTAGGGCAGGGCTGTCTCTCTCCCACTTTGTGTCTTGGAATTCATTATACTTTTATTCATCATATAACTTTTGTCACTGCCATTACCAATTCTGTATTTTGTAGCGATCCTGTATTTTGTCACCAATTGTGTTTAGTATATTGGTGTATTCCTATTGTCTGTATTATTATGTACCCCATGTTCGTTTCTTACTTTTTACAGCACCACTGAATATGTTGGTGCTTTATAAATCAATAATAATTAAGATGAAATGGAGCCATATGCAAGTTGTCAGTGTTGCTTCAAATTGCTCCGTACCTGGACTTTTTGGTAAGATAAGGGGGCTTAGAGGTGGTAGCAACCAGGACCCAGGAAAAGGCACCAGACCCTAGGCACCTGGCTAAGTTCTCTGTGTGTAAGACAGTGCTCCACTCCAATTCACAATAGTGGAAGATGATAATCCCCTTAGGGACCGCACTCGAAACGCGTCGGGTCGAGTCAGAGGACAACCAGGAAGTACGCTAGGACGGGCAGCGCGATCGTGGAGAAACGGCACTACCTTCAAACCCGGGAGGCACGGGGGAGAGCCCGTTAATACTCTGAACGCTGTACTAAACTGCATATGTTTGTGAGTATTTTAACAAAATAAACATTGGTATCTTTTATGGAATCACGCTATGGGCTGTTAATTCTCTACGAGGTACACTGTGGAAGATAACAGCAACGGAGAAGCCGATTTCCTGAACAGCATTGACTGGATGATCGGTGACAGCTGGACAGACTGAGCAGAGTGGACACCCAGAGTGCATATTGACCAATCTCGCAATGGTCATCCAGGATGGTTGAGTGCGGTCCCTAAGGGGATTGTCATATTCCACTATTGTGAATTGGAGTGGAGCGCTGTCTTACACACAGAGATTCCAGAAGGGGTTTGCTGCTACGCCCCACCTAGAAGCGCATACACTAGAGACTCTTATATTGAACTGAATCGGGACACTTAGGTACACGTTTACCTTGATTTTACACGTAGAAAATATTGCAGCGCTGTTTTTAACAGATAGGAACCTGGCTAAGTTGCCTTGTAGATGATCTGGCTCTATTTGCGATCAGTCAGTACACTGTATAAAGGTGTGCTCTGGCTACTGCTCTCCCTGCACTGCAACAGTGCACAGCTTCATCTCCCACCCATCTAAATCGGCCATTATAATCAGTCTAACAAGCCATGAATACAAAAGTAATCCCTCACAGAAGCTGAGCATAATAGATACACAACAACTCAGGATAAGGTGTCTACGGAACAAAGTAGTGACAACTTCTAAGATCTGATCCTTTTAAAACTATCTTTATATAAAAGCATAGATAAAACAAATTAATATATTATGTATTACATATGTTGGAGCAATTAAAAATGGAGCAGAATCCACCAAACTTTCTACACAGGTGTCCTCAGTGCTTTGCTCTGGGTAACAAGAAACTCCTTTGTGTGTGAAGACTTCAGTCGTGGTTCTGTAGGACATGGCAAAGACGCAGTTGAGCCCTTGAATTGCTCCTTTATAGTCCACCATCCAGTTGGCAATCCAGGCCATGCTACAATCACAGCTCCAAGGGTTAAGGGAAAGGAACACGCTTTTTAGCTTGGGCATAAATAAGAACAAGTTAGTGGGGAGAGTTGTTAAGCTGTTCTTACTGAGATGGAGAAACTGTAGTTGTTTCAGATCAGAAAACGCATTGTGAGTGATTTGCATTATATAATTATTATTGAGATGTAACTTCTTCAAGTTAACCAGCCTGTTGAAGGAGCAGTTGATTTTAACAATCTTGTTAGCTTCCAGGTACATAATCCTGAGCTCATCCAAGCCACTGAAAAGCTGATTAGGCAAATGAGATAGTGAGTTATGTCCTAAATTTAGCACGCTCAGTTTGTTTAGTTGGTTGAAGGCTTCTCCCTGTATAGCCCGAATCCGGTTCCTTCGTAGATTAAGAGCTTGCAGGGATTGCTGACATTTGAAGGAATTCTTTCCTATGGCTTCTAGAAGATTATTTTCCATCGATAACCTAGTGATATTACGGAGTTTTCTCAAGGCTTGTGGCACATAATGCAGCTTGTTGGATGCCAGGTTGAGAACTTCCAAAGATGGCAAATGGGAGAAGACAAAAGGGTGGACTTCATAGATGTTACAGTAGGACAGATCCAAAGAGGCAAGGCTTGAAAGACCTCGAAAGGTGTTGATGTGAAGGTAGGACAACCTTGGGTTCTTGCTAAGATTTATCTCTTTTAGGTTGCTGAGTGCAATGAAAACACCAGGATATAGAAATGTAAGATTGTTCTCATTTAGCCATAGGATTTGAAGGGAAGGAACAGCCCGGAATGCGTCGAAATGAAGGATCCGCAGGTGGTTCCCTGCTAGATTCAAGGACACAGCAGAAGTTGGTAGATCTGGAGGAAGGTCTTCAATTCCAAGGTTATAGCAATAAATGTCATAATCAGAAGAACACTGGCACAAGCTGGGGCAGCTGAAATTGCTGAATTCATTATTTACCTCAATGACTGTACATCCCCCAAGAATGACCGAGAGCATGTAGATTCTAGAACATAAAGCCCTATCCGCGGGTGACCTGGTTGATGACAGCATAGCTGATAGCTGGGATTTCTAAGTTGACCTTTGGTGCCTGAATGAACATGAATGGATCAACTTGAAGATTCTCACAACCAATCAGGTTTTTACACAGAGATAATCTACTTAACTGTAGGTTTATCCACCACACATGTTCTGCTGTAACAAATGGCTTGTTTTTGTTTTTTTTCACCAACCAATTTTAGCGAACATTTCAAAGCATTGATTTTATGAAGGCTATGCATGCATTTTATTTTTTTTCTTGGTTGTACTTGATGGACGGATGTATATTTTCAACCATACTATGTATGTAACTACAGTATGTATGTATGTTTCACCTCCATTGTCTGGCAGATTTAAGGATGGAGATGTATCCATATACATAATCTCGTCAGTAGCTGTATAGAGGTTGCATTATTTTACACCTAAGCAATGTATTTTCTATCAGTTTGACTTAAAGTGGAATTCAAATCTGCAAATCAAACTGCTTCCCCGAAAAAACATCCTTACAACAGATTAATGAATAACATAAAAAAAAGGAACTCAAAGCACTTTAGTACATTCTCATGGGCTCAAACACAAGTCCTGTACTGCAAATGGTTTACACAATGTAAACAATAGTTGCCAAGAAATATGGTGAAAAACTTATTAGTTTAACTTACCACACAGCAGTTTAATGATTGACAATTGAATACCCAAGCTGCTCGGGGTGACCCAAAACTACTAGGAAAGTATAGGGGTCTAAAAGAGGCAGAAAAGCCCTCCTACTAGAAAGCAATGCTTAGTGTGGTTTGCCTTCTTAAAACAGAAGGAATTTGGGATAATTCAGATTAAAGTGTGTAATGCATTGACTGATGATAGTAACTGTGCCTGCATACTATGCCCACATGGTCCATTGAGTTCTGGTTGAACTCAATAGATCTATGTCTTCTTTCAACCTAAATAACTATGTAACAATAAACTATAATAACAATAATCTCAGAGAACAGCCACTCTTCTATTCAGATTGAGGATTTAACGGCCCAGTAATATTTGTTAAAGCATAAAACATAATTTTTAATTACAATATCGATCAGTAGTCACATATGACACAGCATAAAATAGTCCTTGTTATACGACAGTCATATATAATAAAATCACCTAACCCATGTTTTGTGGCCCACAACGTGGTTTCTTCAGAGGCATAATTTTGTGGGTTCACAGTTTGTGAAAAGGGTGGCTAAAAACATAAAAGTGTACAGCCACATTAAAGGATGCTCTGCACATTCGTCCAGTCAGCCCAGATTATCATCAAGAAGAATTTGATCCAATAGTTATCATTGCATTTGGAGTTAGATGACTTAAACTTTTATGATGTTTAATAGTTTTCACTTGGTCCATCGTAAATGGTGGTGTGCTAGGTGTTCCATTAGAGTATAGAAGAAATGTGTAACAGCAGGGATGAGCAGAAACTACGCCAGTGCGAATTTTCGCATCGTAGTTCGCATCTACGCATCATAGTTCATAGGTGAAGTTTCAAAACTACGCTTACGAATTTACGTGAAGCAAAGTACCGCTATGCGTAGCTTACGCCCACTATGCGTAGTTAACATGTGTATTGCGTAGTGAACTACGAATGCGTTACTTGCGTCTAATTTTCCGCGTGCGATTGTATGATTACAATTATGCGTTGGAAAGGGGAATGTACGCATAGTTCCCGGTATAAGCATTTAAAGAGGAAATAATGCGTAAAATTTCTGCATGCGGGCATGAGCACCCGCATACACTACGCTTTACACTACGCGTAATTGCGTATTTTACGCGTAGTCTACAAAATGCAAACAAAGCGAATATTTGATTTCGAAGCCGTAGTTTGGCGAAGTGTAATTGCGTAAAACTATGCGTAGTTCCAGCGTAGCGAAGTTGACTGACTACGACCATCCCTACTAACAAGGGCTATTGCTGTGTCATATGGGACTACTGATCGATATTGTAATTAAAAGTTATGTTTTCTGCTTGAACTGATATTACTTTGCCATCAAACTTTCACTCTTTTTTTTTTTTTTGCTTTTCTACTTTATGTAAACATAACAATAAAGATTGGATATGGCCACAATGACTCCTATTTGTGAAGACACTTTCCATAATTGACCAGTGGTGCCCATACACATATCAATTCTCCCATTTGATTACCTGCAGCCTCGATCACTCTGATTAAGTTGGATAGGAATTAATTCCTTTAAATGTTTGATCAATTGAATTTGAACAAAAATCGATGAAAAGTATCGTTTGGACAGGATGGAAAATCTTGCTCAATCAGAGGCATGGCTGGAGCGGTGGATCCATAGATGGGCCATAGTGTTGCAGGGCATCGAATAGTGCAATGCTGAAGTTCGATTGACTTTCTATGGATTCCCTACTGGAATCTCTTCAAACTTGATGTGCTGTGTGGGGTAGGTATCAATTCTTTTCAGAAAGGAATTGATTATTTTGGAACATAGAGTGGAAATCTATATGTGTTTGGCCTTTTCCAGCTTCATAGTCTGTTTCCAAAGTGTTTTTTTTTTCTTTATATTTGCTAGTTATTAGTTTTACTAAATAGGACAGAAGCCCTATCGTACAATAAAAGGCAGTGTGTTTCTAGACTTTTTGCTACCCGAGGCAAACTTGTAAGGATTAGAGTTGGGCCGAACGGTTCGCGTGCGAACGGTTCCATGCGAACTTCAGTGGTTCGCGTTCGCGTCCCGCAGGCGAACCTTTGCGGAAGTTCGGTTCGCCCCATAATGCACATGGAGGGTCAACTTTGACCCTCTACATCACAGTCAGCAGGCCCAGTGTAGCCAATTAGGCTACACTAGCCCCTGGAGCCCCACCCCCCCTTATATAAGGCAGGCCATTACGGCCACTCGTGTGCCTGCATTAGTCAGAGTAGGGCGAGCTGCTGCAGACTGTCTCTCAGGGAAAGATTAGTTAGGCTTAGCTTGTTCCTGTCTGGCTGCATACCTGTTCTGTGAACCCACCACTGCATACCTGTGCTGTGAACCCACCACTGCATACCTGTGCTGTGAACCCACCACTGCATACCTGTTCTGTTCAGTGGACCCGCCACTGTATACCTGTTCATTGAACCCACCACTGCATACCTGTGCTGTGAACCCACCACTGCATACCTGTTCTGTTTAGTGAACCGCCACTGTATACCTGTTCTGTTTAGTGAACCCGCCACTGCATACCTGTTCTGTTCAGTGGACCCGCCACTGCATACCTGTTCTGTGAACCCGCCACTGTATACCTGTTCTGTTCAGTGAACCCACCGCATCAGTGCGCATACCTGTGCAGTTAAGTGAACCCGCCACTGCATACCTGTTCTGTTCAGTGGACCCGCCACTGCATACCTGTCCTGTTCTGTTTAGTGAACCCGCCACTGCATACCTGTTCTGTTCAGTGGACCCGCCACTGCATACCTGTTCTGTTTAGTGAACCCGCCACTGCATACCTGTTCTGTTCAGTGGACCCGCCACTGCATACCTGTTCTGCATACCTGTTCTGTTTAGTGAACCGCCACTGTATACCTGTTCTGTTTAGTGAACCCGCCACTGCATACCTGTTCTGTTCAGTGGACCCGCCACTGCATACCTGTTCTGTTCAGCCGCTGCCGCGGCCGCTGTAATAATTTTTCGGGTGCGTGTACATGACTGCCTAATTTTTCTGGCTGCACTGCGGGCAGCTGCAACAACAAAAGAAAAGGCATGTACATGCGCCCATTCCCCTTCGTGATCATTACCTTGCCGTGGTGAAGGGGCTTGCGTATCACAATGGAGCAATGACCGGCGCCTAGATGAGTGTCTCGGGGGGCACACCCACGATAATAAGGTCGTTGCCTCATTGTGGTCAGACCAAATTTGATCAGCTGGACAGTCACTGTTCTGTCATTCAGCTACATCAGCCAGGTGACCATATGGGCTGTAAAGCCACCAAAACCTGCACTCTCGCAGGGACGGATCTAGGGGGGGGCAAGCGGGTATCTTGCCCCTGGCGCAGTTTGTTGAATTCTTAAAAAGGCAGCAAAATAAAAGGCAGTTTAGGCGCCAAAACCTGACCTTTAGGCGCCAAAACCTGACCTTGCCCCAGGCGCAACTTGGTCTTGATCCGTCCCTGCACTCTTGCCATGGTGCGCACCAGTAAAGCACGGCCGCCACTACACAAACAGCTGTTTGCGGTGCGTTACACGATGAGTTTGGTGTGTCAGTGTGAAGCAGTACCTTAATTACACTACCTGATTGATGTATACACATGCAAGATGTTTGAAAGCACTTTAGGCCTGTCATTTAGCATTCAATGTGATTTCTGCCCTTAAAACGCTGCTTTGCGTCAAATCCAGATTTTTCCCGGGGACTTTTGGCATGTATCCCACTCCGCCATCCCCCCCTCCAGGTGTTAGACCCCTTGAAACATCTTTTCCATCACTTTTGTGGCCAGCATAATTATTTATTTTTTTCAAAGTTCGCATCCCCATTGAAGTCTATTGCGGTTCGCGAACTTTAACGTGAACCGAACCTTTCGCGAAAGTTCGCGAACCCGGTTCGCGAACCGAAAATCGGAGGTTCGGCCCAACTCTAGTAAGGATGTGCCAACCGCATCCTCACAAGTAGCCAGGTATAGGTGCCCCCAGTATAGAAGTACAAAAAAGGATCCGCAAACCAGAGCAGGATGAGGTAAAAGGTAGCCCCCAGTATAGGTAGCCAGTATAACCAGAAAGAAGTCACATCCTGATTGTCCAGGATCTCATTCAGCAGGATGCGACTTCTTTCTCCAACGCCACGTCACGGCTTTGGACTCATACTTACGGGATAGCCTTGATCTCCTCCGGATCATCGATGACCTCAGGATTCCATCTTCATCTCTTCTCATCACTTGTGACGTAGAATCCTTATTTATATTTCTCACCGCTTTTGCAGTTCATATTGGGCCATAATTATTTCTTCTTTAATGGAAGATTCTACAAACAGATGTCTCTTCAACAAGTTGAATTTCTGGATGTAACCATTAATGTTGAAGAGGATGGCACACTCACCTCAGATCTTTACCGCCTAGGAATAACAGCAGAGATTTCTGGACTGTGGATACCCTAAAAAGATTGTGAAGAAGGCGTTCCATACAGAGGTACTGGACGGAATTGATTAACAGTAGACAACATCCTCCTACTAATTTGATTATCCATGCTTGCTTGTCATTTGATGTTTACTATTATTCAATTCCATATTCATTGCCTGTCTTCCGGAGCTACTTGATGGGCTCCACTGTGGTCTACTTTGTATATACTCTGGGATGTTGTTTCCACAAATTGATGAACAATTTGCGTTCTATTGTTGTGCGTCTGGTTATTTTACCTCTGGGAGTTACCACCTTGAACTACTAAACATGCTGGCTAAATAACTATGGACAGTCCTTTAAAAAAAAGATTGACTTACCCGGGGCTTCCTCCAACCGTCCTGTGCCCTCACCGAAGCTCTGGTGGCTCCCGGTCTTCTCCGCTGGTGCAGCCGACTTCGCCAGGTTGGGTTCTGGGTAGGCTTCTTCTGCGCTCCACCGCGGAGGTCACATGGTTCCCCAACATCATTAGGACGGTACTGCGCAGGTGCAAAACTACTGCGCCTGTGCAGTACCATCCTGATGACGTCGGAGAGACCACGGGACCCGCGTGGTGGAGTGCAGAAGAAGCCGACCCGGAACCCGACCTGGCGAGGTCGGCTGTGCCAGCGGAGAAGACCGGGAGCCAATGGAGCTGCAGCGAGGGCACAGGACGGCTGCCACGGGCTGGAGGAAGCTCCAGGTAAGTGGATCTTTTTTTTTTTTTTTTTTTTTAAAAAAGCTTCTATGCATCTTTTAATTGGTTCTATGATTCTTGGACTCTATATACTTTATAAATTGATACATCTGTTTGAAAATGTCTCTAATGTGTGACCTATTATTCATTATTCATTACATTTGTATATGTGCAAGTTTCTATATATACAGGATCTTCTCAAAAAATTAGCATATTGTGATAAAGTTCATTATTTTCTATAATGTACTGATAAACATTAGACTTTCATATATTTTAGATTCAAATACACACAACTGAAGTAGTTCAAGCCTTTTATTGTTTTAATATTGATGATTTTGGCATACAGCTCATGAAAACCCAAATTTCCTATCTCAAAAAATTAGCATATTTCATCTGTCCAATAAAAGAAAAGTGTTTTTAAAACAAAAAAGTCAACCTTCAAATAATTATGTTCAGTTATGCACTCAATACTTGGTCGGGAATCCTTTTGCAGAAATGGTTTATAAATAAGGAACACGCGCTAGTGATAATGATTTAATCTATAAAATTCTCATGTACATAGATAAAATGCTAAAAAAACCACACCTATAACAAAACACTCATGCCTTTCATACTATTCACAATCATACCATAACTTTTGCAGAAATGACTGCTTTAATGCGGCGTGGCATGGAGGTAATCAGCCTGTGGCACTGCTCAGGTGTTATGGAGGCCCAGGATGCTTCAATAGCGGCCTTAAGCTCATCCAGAGTGTTGGGTCTTGCTTCTCTCAGCTTTCTCTTCACAATATCCAACAGATTCTCTATGGGGTTCAGGTCAGGAGAGCTGGCAGGCCAATTGAGCACAGTAATACCATGGTCAGTAAACCATTTACCAGTGGTTTTGGCACTGTGAGCAGGTGCCAGGTCGTGCTGAAAAATGAAATCTTCATCTCCATAAAGCTTTTCAGCAGATGGAAGCATGAACCCACTTTTGAACCAGAAACAGCGACAGAAGCGCCTGACCTGGGCTACAGAGAAGCATCACTGGACTGTTGCTCAGTGGTCCAAAGTACTTTTTTCGGATTAAAGCAACTTTTACATGTCATTCGGAAATCAAGGTGCCAGAGTCTGGAGGAAGACCGGGGAGAGGGAAATGCCAAAATGCCTGAAATCCAGTGTCAAGTACCCACAGTCAGTGATGGTCTGGGGTGCCATGTCAGCTGCTGGTGTTGGTCCACTGTGTTTTATCAAGGGCAGGGTCAATGCAGCTAGCTATCAGGAGATTTTGGAGCACTTCATGCTTCCATCTGCTGAAAAGCTTTATGGAGATGAAGATTTCATTTTTCAGCACGACCTGGCACGTGCTCACAGTGCCAAAACCACTGGTAAATGGTTTACTGACCATGGTATTACTGTGCTCAATTGGCCTGCCAACTCTCTTGACCTGAACCCCATAGAGAATCTGTAGGATATCGTGAAGAGAAAGTTGAGAGACGCAAGACCCAACACTCTGGATGAGCTTAAGGCGGCTATCGAAGCATCCTGGGCCTCCATAACACCTGAGCAGTGCCACAGGCTGATTGCCTCCATGCCACGCCGCATTGAAGCAGTCATTTCTGCAAAAGGATTCCCGACCAAGTATTGAGTGCATAACTGAACATAATTATTTGAAGGTTGACTTTTTTTGTTTTAAAAACACTTTTCTTTTATTGGTCGGATGAAATATGCTAATTTTTTGAGATAGGAAATTTGGGTTTTCATGAGCTGTATGCCAAAATCATCAATATTGAAATAATAAAAGGCTTGAACTACTTCAGTTGTGTGTATTTGAATCTAAAATATATGAAAGTCTAATGTTTATCAGTACATTACAGAAAATAATGAACTTTATCACAATATGCTAATTTTTTGAGAAGATCCTGTATATGTAAGTGTATATGGGTAATAATGTTTTGCAGGCTTATTGGATGCACAAATACTATTTTTACGCTATGGATGGAATGATCCCTTTGCGCTTTCCTTATACTTACTCTTCCTTGCACTCCATCGTGGCCTCTTTGCTTCCTGATGACTCTTCTTCTCCATATTGGACAGCGCATTGGTGGCGGATCACGTTACGCGCATCCTGCGCTTGCGTGACCACTCTGCTCTGCTGGCACTATATCTAAACGGCGTTACATGCTGGTTCATTGCTGGATCCCCCTCTCTTGATAAAGCGGTGTGACTTCCGTGACACCGGTAGAGAAGTCTGCCGGGGGCTCCCCTGCTACGCCAGACACCTCGCTGGCCATCCTATAGACCCTGGGTTACGTAAGCCTCTCTCCTCACTTACAGTATATTTTCTGCATTACCTCCATAGCAGTCCCAGCATCATTTCTCATCCATGGTATTTAGCATCCATGAGCTTTATAGGTTTGAGATTTTGTGCACTTCATTCACAGGTTCTTATTATATTTTGTATTTTTCTGCATTTTTTTGGCTTTTTACATATGCACTGACAATTTTTTGGATGCCCTATGTCCTGGTATGCACTTTTTTGCACTTTCGAGGTATACTGAACCTGGGCTCAATCACTGTGGTAGCTCTCATATTGAGCTCCTCAGGTGATTATTGATACTTTGATATCTAACAATATTAACATAATGATCAATATGATATACTCTAATATGAGATGTCTGACTTGTTTTTAAATGTTTTTGATCGTTCTATGGTGCTTTATGAAGATTAAATACATTTGTTATACTTTTTGCATTCTATACGTGTGGTGCTGTATATGGTCATATTCTCCCCCTGTATATATGGTTTACTTAGTGACCTAGTACATAGTTATTGCTATTGTGCAGCAGGAACCATTGTTTTCTTGGTGAGTGTACTAGACTTTGCAACTGCTGTTCAGAAAATGCTTTTGAAAACCAAGAAAACCCAGAGAATCCCCCTTGAGGAAATGGATTAGCCCAAAACCTGTCAGTTCGGTCAGATTTTAACTGCTTACTTTATTTTTATGTTTTTACTATAGTGGTCCTTTTAAAAACAAATCTTTGCAATCATCAAAACTTAATTTCACCAGAAATCACCTCTATTGGAAACAGGTCTCTAAAGGTACGTACACACGTCTGATTTTTCTGAACGACTTATCATTCAGACCAGTCATTTGAACGACAGTTGGACGTGTGTAGTTCGATCTAATAGACTAATAGCTTGGCGGATCCGTTGTCATTCACATGACAGTTAGGTCCATTATACATGTGTACAAACGACTGGGATTCATTTCTACAAGTAATCGCCATTCAAACATAAAGTCTTTGATCAGTCGTTTGATCTGGTCCATTGTGTCCATTGTTCTATCCAGTCCATTGATCAGTTAAACAACATGTAAATTATCTGACATAAGCATATCAGCCGTTTTGTCGGCCTGTGTGTACAAGACGTTTGAACGACATGTTGTTCAAACGTCCGGTTTGAACGACCATCAGGCGTAAAATCAGACGTGTGTACACACCTTAAGCCTTATACAACAAACACATCCAGTTCCCCTCTCTTCACCCTGCACATTAATGATCTTTAGCTCCTGCTGTGCTAATCTCTCTGCAGCTTATGTCTCTTTCTCTCATCCATCAGAAGGTGGGAGGAGGAGCAGGGACTGCTATACATTTGCTTTTGACAAACAGAGGAATATCCTGAGCTTGTTAGGTAAAGCCTTTCAGAATGCTTCATACAAAAGTGGTTTGGGTCTTCTGTTTACTTCAAGGTTCTGACATGATACTAAAGGCTTGTACACACGTCATACTGAAGCCGACGACGGGTCCGTCGGCACCTCCGGCTGGGCGGGTTTTCAGCAGACAGTACAGTGTGTGTACAGTCTGTCCAGCGTGTGTACAGTCCGCCGACAGACTGTACACATGCTGTACTGTCTGCTGAAAACCCGCCCAGCGGGAGGTGCCGACGGACCTGTCGTCGGCTTCAGTATGACGTGTGTATGAGCCTTAAGGGCCCGTTTCCACTAAGTGCGTATTGGCAATGTGATTATTCTCATTGAAAGTGAAAGCAAATAAGCATTGCATGTCAAGAAAAGAGTCAGAAAAAAATATGGATTGCATGGCGCAGATTTCTGCAGCATGCATCCATTTCCCATACAATGATCGATAGCCTTATATGGATTTCCGCATTCACATCAATGGAAAAATGCGGATATTCGCATACAGGAAATCTTATGCACATTGCAACATGCTGGTGGAAACAGACCCTAAAGCCTGGTACACACTTTCTATTTTGATTGGTCAATGATTTTCCGATTTTACCTCCACCATATAGTATGAGCGTTTACCTACACAATCTGCTCATAGTATTCAAAATCTGTTGTCCCTCATACTACATTAAAGTGGTCAAATTGGCCAATCTTTTGCCAGTCAAAATTTGAAGGAGAAATTTTGATCGGCCAATGATTTGCTCATTTTACTAATTCCATGTAGTATGAGGGACAAGAGATTTTCAATACTATGAGCAGATTGTATAGCTATGCTCTCATGCTACACGGAAAGGGGTACATTTGGCAAATCATTGGCCAATCAAAATTGGATGTGTCTACGCACCCTTACTTTTTTAACCATGCTACAAGTTTTGTTAACATAATCCTACATCCTTTGTACTCTTGGAGAGACCCTGGAATCTCGAAGATTATTTCAAACCTGTAGAGCAGTGTTTCTCAACCTCCACAAGGCCCACTAACACCATACCTCCCAACTTTTTGAGATGAGAAAGAGGGACACTAAAGCCACACCCTTGCCACACCTCTAATCACACCCACATCACACCCCTAATAACGCATATCATAAAGATTTCATAAGAAAAATATGTTGTTTTATACTTCAAACCACACTAGTCCTTTCTCCTAGCTCATTTTCCTTCATATTAACATTTGAATATAAGAAATATGTCAATTTAAAGGATAAGAATACAGTTTAGAGTCAATTAAACGTGTGTGTGTGTATGTGTGTGTCTGTGTGTACATCAGCCCTGAAAGAGGGACAAATGAGGAAGAAAGAGGGACACGGGGACTGGGTTCCCAAAGGGGGACTGTCCCTCCAAAAGAGGGACAGTTGGGAGCTATGCTAACACTGCATGTTTTGTAGAAATCCACAGAGGTAGTTAAAGTGGATCCGAGATGAACTTTTACACAATGCATGATTGTGTTCCTTTCCTATTGTTTATAGGGCATTCCTCAAGCCAAATACTTTTTTGTTTTTATTTTAATACTCTAATTCCCTACAAACTAAAAAAAGCCACACCCACAGGTTTTCAGAGAGCCTTGGCAATAGCAAGGGCTCATGGGAGCTCAGTCTGGGCAGGAGGAGGAGGAGGTGTTACTAGCCCTTGATTTCAGAGGCAGAGGGGAGGAGGGAGGATGAGGGGGGATTAGGCTGATGGCTCAAGATACAGATAAGCCTGCCTCTGTGTAATGTTTACAAACAACATGGCTGCTGTCATTGTATCACAGGAAGAAATAATCATATTCTTTTGAAGCTGTTTGCAGCTATATTTGCTATGTAAACCATCTAAACTTTAGATAAGATATATAGACAAGCTACTTGTTATAGTTAGTTTTTCATCTCGAATCCGCTTTAATTAGCTCTGCTGAGACACTGATTACCTCGCCTGTGCATGTTTGTGGTTTCCTGCAAAACATGTACTGTTGGTGGGCCTAGATACAGGGTTGGGGAACTCTGCTGTAAAGCATACACACATTCAATTTTTATTGGACAATAACTAACCAATTTTATCCAACTCCACCATCTCCATGTAGAATGAGGGCCAACAGATTTTTGAATACTATGAACGGATTGTGTGGTAAACTCTCATACTACATGGAAGTGGTAAAACTGGCCAGTGATTGGCAAGTAAACACTGAATGTGTGTACCAGGCTACAGGGAAGGAGCACACCACCCACTCCTGCACACCCCTGGGAATGGTAAGGGATCTAGACCATTAGGGGAGCAATCCTTTCCTAGTGATGTGTGCCTGGAGGAAGAGTAGAACATGGTCACTTTTGTTCAGGCCACAAAAATGGTTAGCAGGAAAAATGTTTATTATGCCATGCTGACTGTTTAAAAAGTCAAAGGAAGGATTAATATTCATGTTATTTTGAAACACTTCTTCAAACACTGATCCAGACGTCCTGTCATATATTTTTATGAGAAAGTTGAGGAAGAAGCATGGACCCGCTGTATTAAATCAGTAGCATTCTACACTGCTATAGAATGTTACAAAAAAATGTTCAGAACTCCACCTGCTGGGCTGGCTGTAAGTGGTAAATATGAAGCTTATAAGGTACTGTATCACTGAACATACATAGAAGTATAACAAAATACCTGTTTATTCCCTTTATGCTAGACCACATGTAGTCATTAATTTAACAAGTAGGGCACTGAAGGGTAAATATGCAGGAGCTACTGCATCAATATAGTACGAGGGACAAAAGTCTGTATAAACAATTCCGTGAAGGCAAACTAAATGGAAGTGCATCGATTGTAGGTCCACAGTTGAGTCAACACCATCCAAGTATTGTAAAATAGCTCTTTATTAAAGTGAACATAAACTGATGAGATTAACAATTATATTTATCCTCCTACTCCTAAAAATGACTTTATTAAGTACACCATGGTTTTCTTTTATATTTAAAAACTACGTTGAATGTTTTACTGTCTCTAATCAGTGGCAGCCTATTAAGTGTCCCAGAGTTAGAAAAAGGTCAAAAGTTCATGTATTTTATCTCTCCCAGCCCTCAGAAGTTGTATTCTGCCAGGAAAACTTTTATGGCTGTAATTTGCTTATCAGTGATGTTTACTATATTCCCGAAAAAGTGCAGATAAGTCAGAAGCTGACACTATCATGTCTAGAAATGAACTCTTTCAGGCAGCAAGATAAAACAAGTAAGACAGCGTGGCTATTAATATGTTTTGTACTGTACATACACGTTTATCTCATCATGTCACATATCGCCTCGGGTACACTTTAAATCCAATTAAAAGACATGGCGCAGATCCAATTCACTTTTTCTCCATTTTCGCCTAGGATATCATTTTTCATCTTCTGTTTATAATAACTTTTCAGCACTCTGCAGCTGAAAAAGTGTCAAAAAGTAGGAGCAAAAGTATGGTAATGGGACTATTTTCTTGCTTGCTGGTGGCTTAAAAGGCACTTTATTTATAATGTTAAAATATCACCTGGGAGAAAACTTAGGAGAAGTGAATTGAATCGGGCCCATGATATATCTGTATTCCAGCTCTAGCCCCGCTGTTTTTGGCGAAAAGCCCTTTTTCAAGCCATGCAGTAAATATCATGATGTGACCATGAGGTGATGTTTACTGAACGGCTTGAAAAGGGACTTTCTGCCCGAAACAGCGCGGCTGTCGCTGGAATACAGAGATTATTATTATTTAGTATTTTTATAGCGCTGACATCTTCCATAGTGCTTGAAAGAGCTAAACTGCCAACAGCTAGTATAAGAAGCTACCGCAAGGCTGGTAACAAGCCAACCCCACCATTTCCACATAACACTGATCCTTTGCTCGCTACATGGGCTACACCAAAAATGGAGAATCCAGATTAGCATGTTAACATTCAATTCTCTACACCACCCAGGCCTCGGATACCTCAAGGATTTGTTGCAGCAGCATCACGCCTTCCACAACCTCAGATCAACAGGATCTAATAACTTGACTACCCCAAGAGGTTGAAAACCTTTCGAGCCAGAGATTTCTGTCATGCTGCCCCTTTCCTTCAGAATGCCTTGCCACACCCAATTAAGACAGCTCCAACCCTGAACACGTTTTAGGCCTGAAACCCACTACAAAACGCTATCGCTAATCGCAATCGCTAGCATTTTTAATGAGCATTTTGTAAGCGATTTCATGAGCGTTTCTGGCGATTTTGGTAGCGATTTTAAAGAGAATCTCTACTCTAAAATTCTTACAATAAAAAGCATACCATTGTATTCATTATGTTATCTTTGGGCCCCTCTGTGCTGTTTCTGCCACTCCCTGCTGCAATCCTGGCTTGTAATTGCCAGTTTTTAGGCAGTGTTTACAAACAAAAGACATGGCTGCTAACCAGCTTGTGATAGGCTCAGAGAAGCTCAGTGTGTGACTAATACAGAGCCTTCTTGCCTGAGCCGACAAAGGAAAGAAGATTAGATTAGATAACAGAGATATTACAGCGACTGTGCAACTAAGAAAGGCTGTAGTAAGACATACCACATTAGAACAGGTATAGGAACTTATAGAATAGAAGAAATAAGGCTGAAAATTTTGTTACAGAGTCTCTTTAAAAAGTGTAAGCATTTTGCCAGTGATTGTGTAGCGATTAGCATTTTTAATTCTGATTGGTCCTTTCAATTTTAATTTTTTTTTTTTTACAGTGTGCAGCAATTTAAACACGCTAGCAAAATCGATCTGTTTAAGTTTTGACAAGCGATTACGCCAGCATTTATATACTTTACATTGCAGAAATGCTAACACTAAACATGCTGCATGTCCTGCATTTGCGATTTTGATAAGTGCAATCGTTCCAGTGAAATTTGGGCTATCCATTAGCATTAGCTGAGCGTTTAGGGAAATCGGTAGCGTTTTGAATCGCTCCCTAAATGCTCAAAAAAATTGCTCTAGTGGGTTTCAGCTCTAGATCAAAACTGAAAAACCACCTGTTTAGTCTGGCATTAATGATCACATAACTTTTTTCCCTGTAACACAACACCATATACTGATCTGAAACAAGTTTATGCGTTTTGGGTCCACGGGAGAAAAGCGCAAATAAATAATACATTCTTGCAAGCGCTTCGATTTGGATTGTTTTCACACAAATGTAGGAATTAAAAACCAAAAGAAGGAGCGTCCAAAGTTCAGTGTAATTAATTCAGACCACCGGTTCAAAATGAATTCAGTGGCTGCTGTGGGTTGTTCTCTTTGTATTCTCTACTTAAACCAAGTGATGTCAGAGATCAGAGGCCATCAGTGATCAGAGATTATTATAACACCGCAGAGTCACAGTGTGGAGAAAACATCTAATTAAAAATAAATGCCAGTTAGACCAATGATGCATGAAATGTCTGAATCATAGACAATGCATAAACCATAAGCACTTCTCTAACGTACATTTTTCCTTCCATGATGAAGAGGTGGTTTTAAATAGCTAATTAGGTCACATTTTGCAGGATAGACCTTTCACGTTATAAATAGATGATCATGATGGATACATTACAAATAACTGCAATTAAGCAATCTGTTATAATCCGGGTTTGCGTTGGGCTACAGTATCTGAAGAAAATAATCCATAACCCTTCATAGACTATAATTATCAAACTCATAAAGTGCTGTCCTATTAATCTATGGAAATTAAAATCACTCTTTCAAAATGTTGTCATCAGAGAGGATTAGACAGGATAACAAAGCAACACAATGTTCCATTAGAACAACCACACCATGTCAAAATATTTGGGCTCGTTCTGCAACAAGCCTGAATTGTACCAGTTCACTGACAGCAACCAATCACATTTAAACTTTCATTCTTAAAGTGGCCATACAAATAGTGATTTTGCGGCCCAATCAACCATCCAATTTTATTGAATTGGATGAGAAATCCAATCAATGGTTTGATCAACTTCTTGCTGAAATCGGTTGAAAGCATGGATCAGACATGCTGCACAGTCTTGCCCGCACATGCTGCTCAATTGGGTGAGCGCTGGTAACAAGCGTGCGATATTGTGAAGACGGAATGACAGACCCCTGGCCGGTGTCTTCCCAAGTGTAATGCTGGGAATACACGGTACGTTTTTGTACCATGTAATCGAGCCGCTGATGGCTCGATTGATAATTTCCGACGTGTCCGATCACCCGCCGGTTCGACTCCCCGCTCGATACCGCGGGCAGGACAATGGTAAAAAACGAAAAGAAGATAAGAAGCGCCCGCGGGTACGAGCGGGAATCGATCCGGGCGCCTGCGGGGACGAGCCGGAATCCAGCCAGCGGCACGATTACACGGGTAAAAACGTACCGTGTATGCCCAGCATTAAATGTCCTCCCCGGTTCCTGTGCTCTGAAAATTCTGACCTGTCCACTGGCGCAGCTCCTGGCGTCCTCCTTTACCATCACCCTGTGTCTGCTGTTACTGTGAGTGCCTGTATCACCTGGCACCAGGTGCCTGTGTGTGACATCACACAAGCGCCACATGGTACAGGCACTCACAGTAAAAGCAACCCGGCCAGGGGAAGGGGTGGGGGGTCATTTAACACTGGAAGGTGGCCAGGCAGGCAGCAGAGGGGGCAGCGCTGGGCCGATTGCTGGTTTCATGCTGAAATGTATCAGAAATCGGTCTGCGGTGTATGGGTAAGCAACAGATCTGTCTTTGATCAGATTTGAAACAGTTGTTGACAAAACTTGTTCACCATACACTGTGAAGTGATACAAAAGATGGCAACGCTATATAAGTATTCCACCAATAGCTTCCACCAGTGTCTACCTCCACCTCTCCTAGACAACAAGGTGGGGATGAGCCCCTTGTCCTTGACGTAGACAAAGTGTCTTTGATGGGGAGAGGGAGGGGCAGAAAGGAATGCTGGTGTTGTTTAACTTGTTGCCGTCCGCGTCATGCTGATGGGCTTGGCCGTGGCGGCAGCCCCAGGACCGCCTAACGCCGATCAGCGTAAAGTCCTGGGGCAGGGATTTGCAGGAAATCGCACGAGCATTTCTGCTTGGATGATGGAGCGGAGCTCCGTCATCAGTCTACCAGCAGTGATCGGCAATCGCGTTTTGCCGTCTATTTACTCCGTACAGCACTGCGATTTAAGGCAGCGCTTTACTGGGAACAGCCGTGTGACACAGCTGTCCCCCTGGCAGGCTCAGGGGAGATCCGCTGTCATAGGCTGAAGCCTATGACAGCCGATCACAGTGATTGGCTGGTGGGGGAATACAAAATAAAAAATATATATATACAGTGGCGTATCTAGGGAAGATGGTGCCCATGGCAAGAACTTAATTTGCGCCCCTTTCAAAAATGGGGGGTGGAGTGATGCAATTTTCCCTGGGCAAATTGCTAAAAAATGTAGACACCCAATCTTCCTACAGATGGAGTAGAGTAAATAACTTGCCCTGTAGGTGAATTCTGTGGGGTCTAAATTGTTGGCCACATGTTCTTATTGATACATGTAGATACATGCAGCTAGCGTGAGGCCTACAAGTTATAAATGCTGCTCCCCCAAGTGACAACTGCAGCTAGTGTGAGGCCCCCACCCCAACCCCCCCCCCCCCCCCCCAAGTGACAAATGCAAACCACACACAGCACTTCAAGAACCAGGCACACACACACACACACACAGAGCACTACAAGTCCCAGGCATAACACACACACACACACACACAGCACTACAAGTCCCAGGCACACCACACACACAGAACACAAAAAATAAAATAAACATCCTGGGAGCGATCATAGCCCACCAACAGAAAGCTCTGTTGGTGGGCAGAAGGGGGGGGGGGAATAACTTGTGTGCTGAGTTGTGCGGCCCTGCAGCCAGGCCTTAAAGCTGCAGTGGCCCAATTTGTGAAAAGTGGTCTTTAGGGGGGTTTATGCCCGTGGTCCTTAGGTAGTTAAGCAGCAGGGCCTCATGCTTCCTGACTTGGCAGTTCTGGCAATCCCAGCATGGGTATCTAGGGGTTAAAAAGATGGGGGTGGTAAACTATTTTTTCAATGAAATGTTAAAAATTAAATTTAAAAAATAGTTAGAAATAAACACTTTGCTTCAAAAGAACATTATTGTCAGTTGAGCAGAAGGTTTCATCACCTGGGTGGAGCAGGTGAAACGTTTATCACACAAACACATTGAGGGCCCTTTTCCACTAGCAATCGCTAGCGTTCACGCTGAACGCTAGCGATTGCTGAATCGCAATTAGCGGCGATTCCCTGACGTTCGCGGCCGCGATTTTGCTATGCTATGCACTGCATAGCAAAATCGCGGCAAATATCGCTCCGCCACGCGTTCGCGTTCCCGACAAAAACGAATCGCGGTAGTGGAAATGACCTACCGCGATTCCTATGTTAAAAAGCAAACCGTAGCGATTGTAAAATCACTAGCGGTTTGCGTTTTTGCGATTCAGCCAGCGCAAACGCGCTGGTGGAAAAGGGCCCTAAAGAATATCTTGCACATCTAAAACTACTAATTGTATCAGGAGAAACCATCCTAATGGTGGTTAAAAAAAAAAAAATTTGAACAAGCAAGTTTCTCTTGTATGATCAAGTGAGGTAATTCTTACAGTGGACCTGAACTCTTGCATAGAACACAAGGAAAACAGAGAAATGCACCCTGTGTGAATTAGGAGAGGAGCGCCTGTCTCATTTCCCCCTTATCTGTAAGTAATCACAAGTATAATTTGATCTCTAATCTGTGTCAGCACAGAAATTTGTCAGTCCTAGTCAGACCCAGCTAATATGTGAACACAGGATGTTAACCGTTTGTCTGCTTCCATGAAAGCAGGAGATCTGGTTCACCATGAGCTTGCTGGGTAATCTGTATCTCTGGTTGTATCAAGTCTTATCCCATAGAGCTATATTAATCCATGCCATGCACTGATGAGGCTTAACCAATCTGAAACAGTCTGTTTGCATATTGGATTAGTTTGGCTCTGTAATATTAGCAAGCTGACACAGCAGTTCTGGAGGTGTGTTTAGCTATCAGGGACAACAAAGGGATGATGTGCATATTTAGCAGTGATGCACTGTGAGACACCTCAAATGCTTATGTCAACCAGAATAATCTCAATTACCTTTGGTTTTAAGAAGGCAAGATTCTGTAAGGGCCCGTTCAGATCAGAAATGCGGATGGCCATGCGTGCGGAACGCGTGCGGACCGCAACGCATACGAACGCATGGCCATCCGCGTTTGTGTGCGTTGCGGGCTGATCCCATCACTGAAAAGTGAATGGGACAGCCACGCGTTTTTGCAAAATCTGCGTGCAGCATGCGTTCCCGGACCGCACAGGTCCGGAACGCATGCAATGTGAACATCAGACATTGCACTCTATGCAATGTCTGATGTCGTGCGTTTTGGCCACCTGCACGCGTTTCCAAAACGCGGCTGGAAACGCGTGCAGTGTGAACGGGCCCTTATGCAATGCCAAATATGGTACTTTGATTCACCATCAGCATGCATGAGACTCAGATGATGCAAACCCAACATCCACTTCATCCACCTCGGTGTCTTGGCATCGTCATGTTAGTATTGCCTCTCTCTGTGGATCCTACAACTGTGTTTATGGCTTGTCTGCTGTGAGTGTTGGTTCCCATTAGGGATGCTCAAATCTGATCCGGATGAAATCCGGATAGTAGCTATCCGAATTTCTCCCAGTAAACGTGTGCGCTCTGGGCGGGGAGTTTAATCTTACCTATCATGACGTCTTCTTCGTCCGACCCTCGGCGCCTCCCACGATGCGCTCCAATCCGGCGTCACGTGACTAAAAACACTTCCTCCTTCCGGGTTGAAGGAGGAAGTGTATAGTCACGTGACGCCGGATTGGAGCGCATCGTGGGAGGCGCCGAGGGTCGGACGAAGAAGACGTCATGATAGGTAAGATTAAACCCCCCGCCCAGCCCACACAGGTTTACTGGGAGAAATCCGGATAGCTACTATTCGGATTTCATCCGGTTCGGATTTGAGCATCCCTGGCTCCCATGTTCTTCTCCACCCACACTTGTTTGACATTGTGGGTGAACAAAATGTGAGGCTTGTGTGACGTGTGCATATATGTACGCCGCCAGTGAGCTGGGTGACGGCTCACCCTGCTGCCGCTCAAATCCCTGGTGGCCTAAAATACTATTCCCCCTCCGAGTCATCGCAAACCAGTGGGGAGTTGTATTTCGGGGTCTGGCGATCGCCGGAGCCCCAAATTACCCTTACTCGCCCCACGCAGTATAACATTACTGCTGCGGGGTGCCTAGTGTAGCTGTAGCATGCAGTAGCTATAATTCTCTCTCCAAAGCAGATCTGATGCTGCAATACAACTACCTGTAGCTACAAATTGCTCTTAGGAAATTATCTCTAATAGTACAGTATTTGTCTCTTAAGATATAAAGTTTGTGCAGGTTGCATGTGTGTTCAAGAAGCAAGACTTATGAAACAACACTTCCAAACAGCGGGTGTATTTTTGCAATTTACCCTTGTAAATTATACTTGAACCCAAGAGTACCTTTCAAGGGAACCTGAAGTGAGTCTTTTTAAACAATACCAGTTGCCCGGCAGCCTGCTGCTTATTCTGGCATCAGCTGTGTCTGAATCAAACACCTGAAACAAGCATGCAACTATTCTTGTCAGATTTTTATCAGATCTTAAGCCGCATCTACACGAGTAGATGCAGCGGCGATGTTCCTTATCAATCGAGCCGCTCCACCGCCAATTCCCTGCTCGCTCCCTGCGAGGGGACAATGGCAGGGAATCGAGCAGAAGATAAGCGACACCGGCGGGGACGAGCGGGGAATCAAATCCGGCGCACGCGCGGTGCGCGGGGACGCGGAATAGGCGATCCGGCGGCTAATCGAGCCGCCGGATCAACGCCTCATCTACACGTGTAGATGAGGCTTTACACCTGTAATCTAGTAGTCCATTTTGTATCTGTTCTAGAACTCCAATATTTTTTCCCCAGTAATGTAAAATATCTAAAACATTATTTCACATTTCAATATGGCTTAAAGTGAACCCGAGGTGTGAATGATATGGAGGCTGCTATATTTACTTCCTTTTAAACAATACTAATTGCCCGATAGCCCTTCTGATCTATTTGGCTTCAGTAGTGTCTGAATAACACCAGAAACAAACATGCATCTAATTGCATCAGTTCTGACAATATTGTCAGAAAAACCTGATCTACTGCATGCTTGGTCAGGGTCTATGGCTAAAAGTATGAGAGGCAGAGGATGAACAGGAAAGCCAGGCAACTGGTATTGCTTAAAAGGAAATAAATATGGCAGCCTCCATATACCTCTCACCTCGGCTTCACTTTAAAAGTGGTTTATAGTCAGTAGTATATTAGCATCATGTGTTTTTATTTTCTCTTTTTATTCATCCCAGCATTTTATTTGTTTTAGCGGCTGCTGCCTGGCATTGAATACAATCAATCAGTTAACTTATCAACCAGTATTTCCAACATATACTTCACTATTTCATTAGCACATCCAAGGTGCAAAACCTTACATTTACCAACAATAACTTTAATCTGCCGTCTGATATAGCTATCATGAATATTGTACATTATGGTGTATATCTGTTTCAATATTACTCATAATTCTATCTACTAGGTGATCTAGAAATAAATTGTAGAGAACAGGGGACCCCACTGCTAACAATTGTCCATTTTAAGTATTAAGATGCGCTAGTTTCTGACTCTTTTTAGTCACCATGCACAATTTGTGATTGACCTGTAGACACCCTGCAAAACGCACAGTCTTCCCTTTGCAATAAAAATAAAACTTTTCCATTAGTCAGTGTTCAACTGGTTCATTCACCTAGAGAGGCAGGCCAACCTATTTCTCTATTTGAGTATTTGAATGGCTTTTATTGTCCTGGGCACCTCCTCCCACCAATTGTTTCATAGAACACCTTAGCTGGAAGGCTGTCATTCTAGTTTCTTCCCCTGTCTGAGAGTCCATATGCCGAGAACCCTTATCACCTGGAGAGTGACCACCAAAGATGGACACCTCAACCCGAGTGGAAGCGAGAACCTTCTGAATGCATGGATAGTGGTTGTCATATTAGAGCAGCCCTGAAAACATGAGTATAGCACCTAAAAACTACATTTGAAGGTATAATTTTAGTTTGCACTATTGTCTTCTGCCTGTTTCCTTTGTTTCTTTCCGGTATCCTGTTGGCCCGGGACAACCCACCAAATCAAGTATTGTTAATGTACCATTTTAGCAGAAATCTTGTCCAATATCAATCTTACTGCTGCAGCTGCCAGTTTTGTTCATCCTAATGCAGTACAAAGTTATGCAGGGTCCCAATCCTTTGCTGCTGACCGCATGTCTGATCTACTTTCGATTGATACTTCAATCATAATATCAATCAAAAGACAATGGTTTCAAAAGATTTTCATTATTTTATCAATTATATTGTTATTGAATCCATTGTCACTCAAACAGGCATAAGTATTAGGGTGTTCCATCTCCGGACTGGCTCCACTTACAGTTTTACCCCTCACTATTCTTATAGCTGTAATCCATTAAAGGGAATCGCCGTTCTACACCAAACAGTTTTCATTCGATTTCAATTTAAAAATTGTGGCTGCCATTTTGGCTATGTTATAACTTACGGGATGCCCCTGTCTTCTCTGTTAGAGAAGTGCATCACTGAATGAAGCAGGAAGAGGAAGTGACACACTTGGTCATTGCAAGAGGCTCCTCCAGAGGGGTCATAGCACGACTTTGTTGGAAGTCGTCTGGCTTAACCACTTCCCGACCGCCTAACGCACAGAGGCGGCCGGGAAGTGGAGCCCTTAAGGACCGGCTCACCCACAGAGGCGGCGGTCCATTTAAGGGCATGGGCGGAGCGATCGCGTCATCCGTGACGCGATCCTCCGCCGGCGCCTGTCACCGCTCGCTCGCCACAACATCCCGCCGGCTATACGGAAGCGCCGGCGGGATGTTAACCCCGCGATCGCCGCATACAAAGTGTATAATACACTTTGTAATGTTTACAAAGTGTATTATACAGGCTGCCTCCTGCCCTGGTGGTCCCAGTGTCCGAGGGACCACCAGGGCAGGCTGCAGCCACCCTAGTCTGCACCCAAGCACACTGATTTCTCCCCCCCCTGCCCCAGATCGCCCACAGCACCCATCAGACCCCCCCCCCTGCCCACCCCCCAGACCCCTGTTTGCACCCAATCACCCCCCTAATCACCCATCAATCACTCCCTGTCACTATCTGTCAACGCTATTTTTTTTTATCCCCCCCCCTGCTCCCTGCCCCCTCCTGATCACCCCCCACCCCTCAGATTCTCCCCAGACCCCCCCCCCAGACCACCCCCCCCTGTTTACTGTATGCATCTATCCCCCTGATCACCTGTCAATCACCTGTCAATCACCTGTCAATCACCCGTCAATCACCCATCAATCACCCGTCAATCACCCCCTGTCACTGCCACCCATCAATCAGCCCCTAACCTGCCCCTTGCGGGCAATCTGATCACCCCCCCACACCAATAGATCGCCCACAGATCCGACATCAGATCACCTCCCAAATCCATTGTTTACATCTATTCTCTCCTCTAAACACCCACTAATTACCCATCAATCACCCATCAATCACCCCCTATCACCACTTGTCACTTTTACCTATCAGATCAGACCCTAATCTGCCCCTTGCGGGCACCCAATCACCCGCCCACACGCTCAGATTGCCCTCTGACCCCCCCTTATCAATTCACCAGTGCATTAATTACATCTGTTCTTCCCTGTAATAACCCACTGATCACCTGTCAATCACCTGCCAATCACCTATCACCCATCAATCACCCCCTGTCACCCCCTGTCACTGCCACCCATCAATCAGCCCCTAACCTGCCCCTTGCGGGCAATCTGATCACCCACCCACACCATTAGATCGCCCGCAAACCCGCCGTCAGATTACCTCCCAAATGTATCGTTTACATCTGTTATCTTCTCTAAACACCCACTAATTACCCATCAATCACCCCCTATCACCACCTGTCACTGTTACCTATCAGATCAGACCCTAATCTGCCCCTTGCGGGCACCCAATCACCCGCCCACACGCTCAGATTGCCCTCAGACCCCCCCCCCCCCTTATCAATTCGCCAGTGCATTAATTACATCTGTCCTTCCCTGTAATAACCCACTGATCACCTGTCAATCACCTGCCAATCACCTATCACCCATCAATCACCCCCTGTCACTGCCACCCAACAATCAGCCCCTAGCCTGCCCCTTGCGGGCAATCTGATCACCCACCCACACCAATAGATCGCCCGCAGATCCGACATCAGATCACCACCCAAGCGCAGTGTTTCCATCTATTCTCTCCTCTAAACACCCACTAATTACCCATCAATCACCCATCAATCACTCCCTATCACCACCTGTCACTGTTACCTATCAGATCAGACCCTAATCTGCCCCTTGCGGGCACCCAATCGCCCGCCTACACGCTCAGATTGCCCTCAGACCCCCCCTTATCAATTCGCCAGTGCAATATTTACATCTGTTCTCCCCTGTAATAACCCACTGATTACCTGTCAATCACCTATCAATCACCCATCAATCACCCCCTGTCACTGCCACCCATCAATCACCCCCTGTCACTGCCACCCATCAATCACCCGCTGTCACTGCCACCCATCAATCAGCCCCTAACCTGCCCCTTGCGGGCAAACTGATCACCCACCCACACCAATAGATCGCCCGCAGATCCGACATCAGATCACCACCCAAGCGCAGTGTTTCCATCTATTCTCTACCCTAAACACCCACTAATTACCCATCAATCACCCCCTGTCACTGCTACCTATCAGATTAGACCCCTATCTGCCCCTAGGGCACTCAATCACCCGCCCACACCCTCAGAATGCCCTCAGACCCCAGCCCTGATCACCTCGCCAGTGCATTGCTTGCATCTATTCCCCCCTCTAATCACACCTTGAGACACCCATCAATCACCTCCTGTCACCCCCTAGCACACCTACCCATCAGATCAGGCCCCAATTTGCCCCGTGTGGACTCCTGATCACTCGGCCAAACCCTCAGACCCCCTTCCGATCACCTCCCCAGTGCATGGATTGCATCTATTTTCCCCTCTAACCACCCCCTGAGACACCCATCAATCACCTCCTGTCACCCCCCTAGCACTCCTATCCATCAGATCAGGCCCAATACAACCTGTCATCTAAAAGGCCACCCTGCTTATGACCGGTTCCACAAAATTCGCCCCCTCATAGACCACCTGTCATCAAAATTTGCAGATGCTTATACCCCTGAACAGTCATTTTGAGACATTTGGTTTCCAGACTACTCACGGTTTTGGGCCTGTAAAATGCCAGGGCGGTATAGGAACCCCACAAGTGACCCCATTTTAGAAAAAAAAGACACCCCAAGGTATTATGTTAGGTGTATGACGAGTTCATAGAAGATTTAATTTTTTGTCAAAAGTTAGCGGAAATTAATTTTTATTGGTTTTTTTTCACAAAGTGTCATTTTTCACTAACTTGTGACAAAAAATAAAATCTTCTATGAACTCGCCATACACCTAACGGAATACCTTGGGGTGTCTTCTTTCTAAAATGGGGTCACTTGTGGGGTTCCTATACTGCCCTGGCATTTTAGGGGCCCTAAACCGCGAGGAGTAGTCTAGAAAACAAATGCTTCAAAATGACCTGTGAATAGGACGTTGGGCCCCTTAGCGCACCTAGGCTGCAAAAAAGTGTCACACATGTGGTACCGCCGTACTCAGGAAAAGTAGTATAATGTGTTTTGGGGTGTATTTTTACACATACCCATGCTGGGTGGGAGAAATTTCTATGTAAATGGACAATTGTGTGTAAAAAAATCAAACAATTGTCATTTACAGAGATATTTCTCCCACTTAGCATGGGTATGTGTAAAAATACACCCCAAAACGCATTATACTACTTCTCCTGAGTACAGCGGTACCACATGTGTGGCACTTTTTTACACCCTAAGTACGCTAAGGGGCCCAAAGTCCAATGAGTACCTTTAGGATTTCACAGGTCATTTTGCGACATTTGGTTTCAAGACTACTCCTCACGGTTTAGGGCCCCTAAAATGCCAGGGCGGTATAGGAACCCCACAAGTGACCCCATTTTAGAAAAAAAAGACACCCCAAGGTATTATGTTAGGTGTATGACGAGTTCATAGAAGATTTAATTTTTTGTCAAAAGTTAGCGGAAATTAATTTTTATTGGTTTTTTTTCACAAAGTGTCATTTTTCACTAACTTGTGACAAAAAATAAAATCTTCTATGAACTCGCCATACACCTAACGGAATACCTTGGGGTGTCTTCTTTCTAAAATGGGGTCACGTGTGGGGTTCCTATACTGCCCTGGCATTTTAGGGGCCCTAAACCGCGAGGAGTAGTCTAGAAAACAAATGCTTCAAAATGACCTGTGAATAGGACGTTGGGCCCCTTAGCGCACCTAGGCTGCAAAAAAGTGTCACACATGTGGTACCGCCGTACTCAGGAAAAGTAGTATAATGTGTTTTGGGGTGTATTTTTACACATACCCATGCTGGGTGGGAGAAATTTCTATGTAAATGGACAATTGTGTGTAAAAAAATCAAACAATTGTCATTTACAGAGATATTTCTCCCACTTAGCATGGGTATGTGTAAAAATACACCCCAAAACGCATTATACTACTTCTCCTGAGTACAGCGGTACCACATGTGTGGCACTTTTTTACACCCTAAGTACGCTAAGGGGCCCAAAGTCCAATGAGTACCTTTAGGATTTCACAGGTCATTTTGCGACATTTGGTTTCAAGACTACTCCTCACGGTTTAGGGCCCCTAAAATGCCAGGGCAGTATAGGAACCCCACAAATGACCCCATTCTAGAAAGAAGACACCCAAAGGTATTCCGTACGGAGTATGGTGAGTTCATAGAAGATTTTATTTTTTGTCACAAGTTAGCGGAAAATGACACTTTGTGAAAAAAAACTATTAAAATCAATTTCCGCTAACTTGTGACAAAAAAATAAAAACTTCTATGAACTCACCATACTCCTAACGGAATACCTTGGGGTGTCTTCTTTCTAAAATGGGGTCATTAGTGGGGTTCCTATACTGCCCTGGCATTTTAGGGGCCCTAAACCGTGAGGAGTAGTCTTGAAACAAAAATGACCTGTGAAATCCTAAAGGTACTCATTGGACTTTGGGCCCCTTAGTGCAGTTAGGGTGCAAAAAAGTGCCACACATGTGGTATCGCCGTACTCGGGAGAAGTAGTACAATGTGTTTTGGGGTGTATTTTTACACATACCCATGCTGGGTGGGAGAAATACCTCTGTAAATTACAATCTTTTGATTTTTTTATACACAATTGTCGCTAAAGGGCCCAAAGTCCAATGAGTACCTTTAGGATTTCACAGGTCATTTTGAGAAATTTCGTTTCAAGACTACTCCTCACGGTTTAGGGCCCCTAAAATGCCAGGGCAGTATAGGAACCCCACAAATGACCCCATTTTAGAAAGAAGACACCCCAAGGTATTCCGTTAGGAGTATGGTGAGTTCATAGAAGATTTTATTTTTTGTCAAAAGTTAGCGGAAATTGATTTTAATTGTGTTTTTTCACAAAGTGTCATTTTCCGCTAACTTGTGACAAAAAATAAAATCCCACTCACTCAGCTGTTCTCCTAAATGTTATTGTTCTTTAGTGCTGAGAGCACCTCCATTAGCATCCAATTCCTAATTGCTGCAAAGTCAATCTGTTTTCCGATCGATTTTGTACAGATGTGATCAGAAAACCAATCGGAAAAAACGATCGGCCTTTTCCGTAAAATAATCAATTCAACATGGCAATCTGATGGGAAATTGCATAGTATGCACCAGGCATTAATCTTTACTTTAAGGCTGCTTACACACAGGGATGTTACAGGCGCACGTTAGTGCAGCCTGTAACGCTCCCTCAACGTACAGCAATGTAACACAAGTGGGCTGTTCACACTGCCCACGTTGCGTTACATGTAACGCTGCACGTTCTTCCGAAAGTGCAGCATGCTACGGCGTTACAGCGGCTTAAGCCGCATTAGACTGTTTGCACATGCGCAGTCATGTTGGGGAGGAGCGGAGAGCGGCCAGGCACATGGCTAATTAATATTCACTGCACTCAGTGACGTGCAGTGTTTACTTCCTGGTGTGGCCGCTCTGTGCGGCGATTGGCCGGCAGGACCATGTGATGCCGCATGCGTCCAAGAGTACGCATCACAGCATCATGGACGCCAGAGTGAGCTGCACAACGCGGCTCACTCTGACGTCCACATCGAAGAGCACCAGGCCTTGCGTTAGGGACACGTTATGCGACCTTAACGTAGCACCTAACGCAACGTCTTGGTGTGCAAGTAGCCTAAAACAAGGCAAAAAACAATGCATATCTTCCAATGACTGCTCCAGGCACACATACATTGCATAAGAAGAGCACTGCACCATAGTTTACTCTAAATAGAGGGTGAGTATTGAAGCTGTGTGCAAAGTTGCTGTAAGTATTCTGTACTAGTTATATAAGCACCAAACCTATTGCAGTTCTTCTTGATACCTGTATTCTTAAACCGTCAATGTTAGGCCTCTTTCACAGTAGGACGGTGCGGTTTGATGCGACATTAAAGTTAAAAAAGTCGCAACGCAGTTTCATGCCCCGTTATCGTCGCATACAGTAGAGCATGCTGGCAATGAAAAGTATGCTTCCAAGTCATTACTGAGCATGTGCAAACAGTCCAACGCAGCTAATAACGTGTATAATGCACTGCATGCAGTAGTTTCACTTAAGATGCAGCGTTAGTCACCAAACGTTACGTGTGCACTGTGAATGTCGCACAGACTTACTATTGCTGTGCGTTAGTCTGTGTTGAAACATTTTCTAATGTGCGGCTTTAACCACACCACGTCCCTGGGCTTTTCCCCCTAAAAATCCCAAGCAATTTTCAACATTTCACACGCTTCCCATTCATTAGCCAATAACTTTATCAGCCATTATCACACATAAATGATCTTGATTTCCCACCAATGAGGCTTTCTTTGGGTGGTACATTTTGCTAAGAATTATTTTATTTTGCATGCATTTTAAAAGGAATAAGGAGAATAAAATCTGAAAAAGTCATTATTTCTCAGTTTTCAACACTGAGGGCTGGTGCACACCGAGCGGCTTTTTGGGCGTTTTCAGATCCGCTTGCGGCTGCGGATCCGCTAGGGTAATGTATTTCAATGGGCTGGTGCACACCAGAGCGGGAGGCATTTTGCAGAAACGCATCCGCCTGGGCTGCTGCAGATTTTGGATTGCGGATGCGTTTCTGCCTCAATGTTAAGTATAGGAAAAACGCAAACCGCTCTGAAAAACGGCACTTCAGAGCGGTTTGCCAGGCGTTTTTTGTTACAGTAGCTGTTCAGTAACAGCTTTACTGTAACAATACAGGAAATCTACTACACCAAAAACGCTACAGAAAAAGAAGAAAAAGCGTTTCAGAATCTGCTAGCATTTTGCGGATCTGCTAGCGGGTTTTAGTGTGCACCAGGCCTTACAGTTTGAAAATAAAAAGTTTTACTGTAGATCAAACCCACACATTTTACTTGCCCATGTGTCCTGTTTATTTCAACAATTAATTTATGTTCCTAGTACAATGTATGACAACAATATATTACTTGTAAATAAAGGTGTATTTTAAAAAAAATGTTTGCATTGCACTTTATCAGTAATCACAAGCTGTATTTGTTGAAATAACTAATATACGCTGAAGGCATACATATATTAAAAAAAACTAAGCCCATTTATTAGCTCCCACCCCCGTAGTTAGCCAGATGTGCCCCTCCATAGATAGCCAGGTGTGCCCCTTTACTCCCCCATCCCCCCATAGATAGCCAAGTGTGCCCCTTTTATCTCCCCCAGTATAGATAGCCAGATGTACCTCTTATTAGCCCCTCCCCTATACAAAAAGGCCAGATGTGCCCCTCTGTAAGCCAGATATGCCCCTTTATACCTCACCCCCATTTTCAGCTAGGTGTCCCCTTTGTTCTCCCCCCTCCAATAGACAGCCAGCTGTACCCATCTATTCCCCCCACCCCCTATGGATAGCCAGGTGAGCCCCTTTAACCCCCCCACCCCCCCAGTATGTGCCTCTATTAGCCCTGTCCCCATATAAAATGCTAAGTGTCCTTTTGCCTTTTGACCCCCCCCCCCCCCCACAAAAAATTGCCAGATGGGCTGCTTAATCCCCCCCTTCCCCCATAGATAGCCAGATGTGCTGCATTATTTCCCCCTCCCCATAGATAGCCAGACCATTTGTGCGCCCCCCCCCCCCCTCTATAGATGGAAAAGTGTGCCTCTGCCCCCCCCTGCCCTATAGATAGCAATGTGTCGCCTTGTGTTACCTCCCCCCCCCCCCCATAGATGGCAAAATGTGCCTCTGCCCCCCCTGCCCTATAGATAGCAATGTGTCGCCTTGTGTTACCTCCCCCCCCCCCCCATAGATGGCAAAATGTGCCTCTGCCCCCCCTGCCCTATAGATAGCAATGTGTCGCCTTGTGTTACCTCCCCCCCCCAATAGATGGCAAAGTGTGCCTCCGCCCCCCCTGCCCTATAGATAGCAATGTGTTGCCTGTGTTACCTCCCCCCCCCCTCATAGATGGCAAAGTGTGCCTCTGCCCCCCCCCTGCCCTATAGATAGCAATGTGTCGCCTTGTGTTACCTCCCCCCCCCCCATAGATGGCAAAGTGTGCCTCTGCCCCCCCTGCCCTATAGATAGCAATGTGTCGCCTTGTGTTACCTCCCCCCCCCAGATAACCATGTATGCCGAAATGAAGCCCCCCCCCCAACCGCCCCCCTCTTCTTCCGCCATGCTGCAATGCTGGATAAGCATGAAAACAACATACCTCACCTCGTTCCAGCGTGATCAGCCTCCCCTCCGTGCATCACCGCTGCCTGTGTCTTAATGCCGAACGGATCGGGTCCCGGCTTGATGACGTCATCAAGCCGGGACCCGATCCGTTCGGCATAATGACACAGGCACCGGTAATGCACGGAGGGGAGGCTGATCACACGCTGGAATGAGGTGAGGTATGTTGTTTTCATGCTAATCCAGCATTGCAGCATGGGGGAAGAAGGGGGGTGGAGATGCTCAAATAAAAGGGATCGAGCGGGGAGTGGGAGGATCAGACCCCGGGAGGGAATCCTTAGTTAGTGTAGTTAGAGGGAGGGGGGTAAATGAGCCCAGGCGCGTGCCAGCACGCACGCTGTGCTCATTAAAGTGAAGTGATTTATAATCACGCCGTGTGGCTTTCGTGAGCCACTTACAACGACGTGATTATACTGTAGTTAGGATGTGAACTGGTTAATGTCGTACTGTGAAAGAGGCCTAAAAGTAAGTATGCAAAAAAAAAAAAGTTTTATAGAAAAAAAAAAATGTAGTTTGTGCAAAAAAAAAAAAAAAAAAGAAAAAATTATAAAAAATGAAATGAAATGCATCAATACATCAGCCATACGTGATTTTAGTTCTGTGCCATTCTATCCTCTGTCATGGGCTGCAGAGGTGCTGATCTGCATGTAACACTGTATCAATAGGCATGCTACCTAAAATTTCAACTCAATTTAAAGGGAACCTTAACTGAAAGGGATATGGATGTTTCCTTTTAAACAATACCAGTTGCTTGTCCTGCTGATCTCTTTGGCTGCCGTAGTGGCTGAATCACAAACCTGAAACAAGAATAAGGCTAATCCAGTCTGACTTCAGTCAGAGCACCTGATCTGCATGCTTGTTGAGGGGCTGTGGCTAAAACCATTAGAGACACAGGATCAGCAGCAGAGTCCGGCAACTGCTTTTATTTTAAAAGAAAAATCCATATCCTTCTCAGTTTAGGTTCCCTTTAAAGAGGAACTGTAAAAATAATGCAATTAATATAGTTTATTTTTTAAAATATTAATGTATAAATTGTTCCAGCCGGAAGTACATCACTGAGTGGGTGGGGTGGGGGGGTGGGGGGGTGCTATGCATATAACCCTGTTGGCGCACTCTGCCGCAGCCCAGTAACCAGTTGAATAGTTCTCAACTGGAAATTGATGTGGGAATGGCATCTGATTTAAATGCTGCTCGGCTAGCATCATATTACTGCAATGCAGTGCAAGCCTATACAGCTGTCAAAACTGAAGCCAGAGGTTTATTAATCGGGTTTGTAGAGTTCAATAGGTTACTGGCAGGTTCAATCAAAATGCCAGATTCACAAGCTCATATTTGGCTACCTTTAGAGCGTCAGAGGAAGAGTTTGTGAAACAATATTTCAGTTCTAGAAACAGGAAATTCAGACATTTGAGAGGCAAAATATTTTCATTAGCAGCAATATCCTGTATCTGATGCAGACGCAGCAGTCATAGATTGCTGACAAGTTGAGACACATCCGAGCTCGTAACTCGGGAACTGCTGAATTACACATCATTCTGAAATTAGATTCTAGGCGTAGTTTAGCTACACCTCTCTGCTCCTGAGATTGTGAAACTTGTTTGGCTCAGCTCTCCATGATATTCCATAGCAGAGCCTCAGTCCACGGGAGGCTCTCACACATATTACTCATAATAACTTGACAAGTGTAATAAAATAATACAATAAAAACATCTGGTAAGGAGGTCAAAATAGTGATGCTCGGATGTCTCCATCCACGAATTCGGCAACCACGGCCGTTGTTAAAAAAAAAAAATCTGCCTCCGGCGTGATTGGTTCCGAATTATAAAATGCGTCCAAGCCACAACGCCGATTTTCGGTTGTGAATGAGGCAATCACGGCGGATCCGGATTTTCTTTTAACGTTAATAGCAAAGCCCCCATACATGCTACAATCCCCCAAATTGTATGGATTATCAAGGTGATAAGGGGTTACAACTTCAACAAAAAAAATTCCCAAAATATTTTTTTGTTTTTGAGAAAATGGATTTTAAAGTGAAATCAACACTTTAAATGGGGCTATTAATTGGTAATAAGTGGTTTTAAACAGGGAAACGTTAAGCAATCACAGAGGTGAAGGTGAGTCCCAATGGCACTTGGCGGTGATGGTACCACTGGAGGAGGATGAGTGGCTGACGCCAAAAAGACCCAGAGAGGTTTTTGTAATTTTTGGGTTTTGGTTTTTTTGCAGCTATTAGCAATGACATAACAGCAGAGTTGTCAGTACACCTGGGCAGTGTGAACGCAGAGTGTAGTAGCGACTGAGTCAGGAGGACAAAGCGCACGGTCAGTTTGGCAGCACAGAAGGACCATGGCAACTCACTGGTAGTACCACAGTGTAATAGTGCTGCCCAAAAAATTAAACGCGTCCGGTGACCCGGGCAGTGTGAACGCAGACTTTAGTAGTGACTGAGTTAGGAGGACAAAGCGGACGGTCAGTTTGGCAGCACAGAAGGACCATGGTAACTCACTGGTAGTACCACAGCCGAAAAATGAACCAAGGTAGCCAGTTAGTAACTTTCTTTAGAAAGGCAGGCCCAGTTAACACATTGCAGGCACTTCATGTCCCCCTGTGTCCGGCAATAGGGTCCAGGAACTCACCTTCCACCCAAGCCTGGTTGATTTACAGGAAGGTGAGTTTGTCCACAGAGGCATGGGAGAGCCGAGAGCGCTTCTCGGTGACCACGTCACCGGCCGCACTGAAGCATCTCTCGGAGAGGACACAGGAAGGGGGGCAGGACAGGATTTCCAGGGCGTACTGGACAAGCTCCCTCCAGATGTCCAGTCTCTTGACCCAGTACTCCAAGGGGTTCACGGGGCTGTCGGTGTCATTGAGCCTGCTGAATGACCCCATGTAGTCAGCCACCATGCTGGTTAGTCGCTGCTGGTGCTGCTGGATGGAGGTGGATGCTGTGGCTTGCACCTCTGCTGTTGGCTGCTGCACTGCATACAGGCTCTTGCTTAGGCTCTTCAGATCTCCGGGGTGCCAGCTGCTGCTGCTGCTGGTGGTAGTTGTTGTGCTGCTGGTGGCGATGTCAGGCACCTGTTGCTAAGTTGGCAGCAGAGCAGTTACAGTGGGGGTGGAAGGCTGGGGGAATGCTTCCAGTAATCTGCGCACAAGGGCCCCCTGAAACTCCCTTGTGCGTTGCTCGGTGGTGGATGGCGTCATGAACTCTCCCAGCTTCCCCTTCAGACGTGGGTCCAGCATCAAGGTGATCCAGATGTCCTCCCTTGAACACATCTGGATCACCCGGGGGTCCCTGCGAAGGCAGCGCAACATGTGCACACCCATGGAAAATAAGTGGGCATTGGCAACAACATCTTCATCGGCCTCATTGTCCCATATCACATGCCTGTCCTCTTCCTGTGCCGTGTCGTCCTCCCCAAACCGCCATCCCTGTACATTGCCTGCGGCGCTCTTCTCCTCTTCCTCGGCATTCAGGTTAAGGACCTCCAACTCCTCCACCTCCTCCACTACCTGTGAACCCTCTTGTGCAGCCATCTACTCCTTTTCCAGCTGCCTCAGGGCTTCCTCCCCATGCTCAATTAAATTGCACATTGCCTGCTCCAGCAGGCAAACCATGGCACCCACTGACACACGGAGGCCCGCTCCTTGCTGACCATCTTGGTTGCCTCCAGGATGGGACTCAGCACCAGGGATCTATATGAAAAGGGCGCCAGTAAAAAAAGGGCGCCTGGTGGAGCCCATATATACCAACTTCGGCCACAAAAAAGGCGCCTGGTGTAGCCCATATAAACTTCGGCTACAAAAAAGACGCCTGGTGTAGCCCATATAAAAACTTCGGCTACAAAAAAAGGCGCCTGGTGTAGCCCATATAAAAACTTCGGCTACAAAAATACTCTGGGATGTGTAAATTACTATTCCCCCTCCAGGGCGCCATGGATAGTGGGGGAATGAAATAATTCGGCTTACAGTGCTTGTAGCCCATATAAAAACTTCGGCTACAAAAAAACTCTGGGATGTGTAAATTACTATTCCCCCTCCAGGCCGCCATAGATAGTGGGGGAATGAAATAATTCGGCTTCCAGCACTTGTAGCCCATATAAAAACATAGGCTACAAAAAAAGGCAATAATATGGGCTACAAAGGGGCACCTTACTGTAGCCGAAAACCTTGTAGCCGAAAAAAATATGGGCTACAAAGGGGCGCCCTACTGTAGCCGAAAACCTTGTAGCCAAAAAAATATAGGCTACGAAGGGGAGCCCGCTTGTAGCCTATATCAAAACTCGGGCGCCCTTTTCTACACCTTTTAGCCCATATTTCCAGAAATAACATTGATGTCTATGGCGGCGCCCTTTTCATACAGGCAGCTCGGGCGCCCTTTTCAACCGATACCCAGCACCAGGCATATTTGCCGCATCTGTGTCCACTGACTTGCACTGATGATGGGGACTTGCTGGTTGCTGGGGACAGTTTGGTCTAACATGTAACAGCCAGCCTGTGCTGACAGAGCCGCTCCAACATGGCCAGAGTTGAATTCCAGCGAGTTGGCATATCTATTATCAGGCGGTGTGGCTTGCCATATTGCTGCTGTAAGGTGGACAGGAGTGCAGAGGCAGTGGCTGAGCGGCGGAAAAACCGTACCACTTCCCGGGCATCTTGCAGCAGGTCGTTTATACCCTGGTAGGTGCGCAGGAAGCGCTGCACCACAAGATTCAGCACGTGGGCCAAGCAGGGGATGTGCTGGAGGTTTCCCTGCTGCACTGCGGCCACCAGGTTGGCCTTGTTATCGGCTGCCACATACCCCACTTCCAGGCCTCTGGGGGTCAGCCACCTCCGCTTCTGCTTCCTGAGGGCGGCCAGGACGTTGGCAGCCGTAAGCTTCTCCTTCCCCAGGGTCACCAATTTTAGCAGCGATTAGCAGTGCCGAGGCTTGGCGCTGCTGCTGCCGAGGTGGGCTTGCTTTGCCGGTGCGGAGGGAGTGGGATGAGAGGAGCCTGCTGCATCCCCCCTGATCCCACGTGGTGGCACCACTAACTGGGCTGCTCCGCTGTTGTCTTCCCTCCCTTCCAGCAGTGTCACCCAGTGGGCCGTAAAGGACAGGCAGCGACCTGTCCCAAATCGGCTACTCCACGAGTCCATGGTCATGTGAACCCGCTTACCCACAGAATAGTCAAGCAAACGGGCCACGTTTGCCGCCACAAACTTGTGGAGTGCTGGGATGGCATCCCTGGAAAAATAGTGGCGACTGGGGATTTGCCACTTGGGGATTCCAAATTGGAGCAGTGTCCGCATATCGCTCCCCTCCTGCACCAGGGAGTAGGGAAGGAGCTGTGATGCCATGGCCCGGGTCAGCAAGCCATTTAGTTTGCAGATGCGCCTGTGGCTTGGAGGCAGAGGCTTGGTCAGACCCTGAAAGGTGTCGCTCAGCAGGTTCTGCCAACGATGTGATGCAGGGGAGACAGAGGAGAGAGACGACAGGCTGCCAGCCTCAATGTCTGTGTCCTGAGTAGCCGAGGTGAAATAGCGCTTGCATGCTAGTACTGCTGCTGAGGCGTGGGATTCACGACCCTGAGAGAGGGATTATGCTGCTGTGGTGGTGGGCTTTGTGCTCTCAGCACCCCCTGCTTGCAGTGCCTGCCTCCTCTTGAACTCCTCATACTGAGGGCAGTGGCAGCTCTTCAGGGGGCCCTGGAGGGATGAGGTACCCATCTTGGACATATTTTTCCCACGGCTCAATTTTTTGCTGCAAAAGTTGCAGACCGCATATTTTTTGTTTTGGCTTGACACCTCAAAAAAGTTCCATACCGGTGACTTTTACTGTGGCCCTGTACGCTACCGCTAGCAGAGGGTGCAGCAGAACAATCTGTGCTTGGGGATTGCATGGTGGTGCCGGCTGAAGCAGTGTCCAGTCTACTTCCTCTACGCCCACTGCTGCACCTGCCCCTGCCTGACATATGGCGATATCCTTGCCTAGGCCTAGGTAACTCGTCATCCTGCTCCGACCATTCTTCCCCGGACTCAGGCTGCACATACGGATGGTCCACAACATCATCATCATCGTCATCATCACCAAAATGAAGCTCTTCCTCTGACTCCCCCACCTCCTCTTCCACCCCTACATCCCCAGACACAGACCCCTCCTCATCAACATTGTCCAATAAGAGTTTTGATTCTGTCCCGAGCTGAATCTCCTCCATATCAGTCCCCAGTAGGTCCTGAGCTTCAGCTATCAATATGTTCCCAGATGCCGGACTGAGGGACAGAGCGCTGTCGTCCTGGGAGGTCTGCTGACCACTGGCTGCTGGGGTAGTTGTCACAGCAAGTGTGGGGCATTGGCTGCTGCTGCTGCTGCTTGGAGTGCTGCTCACAGTAGAGGTCTGGGATGCAGTCATGATGTCCATCAATACGTCAGATTCCATCTGCTCAACTACCACACGGGGACCAGAAGCTTTGAAATATTGTGATAACGGCGTCCACTGACTCGGCCCAGGCTGTGCTGCCCTTTCTGCTGCACCACGACACCGTACAGCTGGGTGTCCTCTCCCTGGCCGTGGAGCAGTCCCAGAAGTGTCTGAAGCAATGGAACTCCCTTTCCTGACACCTCCACGAACCCTGCCAGACATGTTGCTAATGAATCACTGCAAAATGAGATAATTAATACCAGTGAGCAGAGTACAACGTAACTGAAGAGTATCACTGGGTAATGAGATGGTTAATACCAGTGAGCAGTGAGCAGAGTACAACATAAGTGACGGGTATCACTGGGTAATGAGATGATTAATACCAGTGAGCAGTGAGCACAGCACAACCTAAGTGAAGGGTATCACTGGGTAATGAGATGATTAATACCAGTGAGCAGTGAGCAAAGTACAACCTAAGTGAAGAGTATCACTGGTTAATGCAATGATTAATACCAGTGAGCAGTGAGCACAGTACAACCTAAGTGAAGGGTATCGCTGGGTAATGAGATGATTAGTACCAGTGAGCAGTGAGCACAGTACAACCTAAGTGAAGGGTATCACTGCTAAATGAGATGAATAATACCAGTGAGTAGTGAGCACAGTACAACCTAAGTGAAGGGTATCACTGCCAAATGAAATGAATAATACCAGTGAGCACAGTACAACGTAAGTGAATGGTATTGCTGGGTAATGAGAGGATTAATACCAGTGAGCAGAGTACAATGTAAGTGAAGGGTATCACTGGGTAATGAGATGATTAATACCAGTGAGCAGTGAGCAGAGTACAATGTAAGTGAAGGGTATCACTGGGTAATGAGATGATTAATACCAGTGAGCAGTAAGCACAGTACAACTTAAGTGACGGGTATCACTGGGTAATGAGATGATTAATACCAGTGAGCAGGGTACAACCTAAGTGAAGGGTATCACTGCCAAATGAGATTAATAATACCAGTGAGCAGTGAGCAGAGTACAACCTAAGTGAAGGGTATCACTGCCAAATGAGATGAATAATACCAGTGAGCAGTGAGCACAGTACAACCTAAGTGAAGAGTATCACTGGGTAATGAGATGATTAATACCAGTGAGCAGTGAGCAGAGTACAACCTAAGTGAAGAGTATCACTGGGTAATGAGATGATTAATACCAGTGAGCAGTGAGCAGAGTACAACCTAACTGAAGGGTATCACTGCCAAATGAGATGATTAATAGCAGTGAGCAGTGAGCAGAGTACAACGTAACTGAAGAGTATCACTGCCAAATGAGATGAATAATACCAGTGAGCAGTGAGCACAGTACACAATGTCACTCACAAAACTTACTGAATGAACAGCGTTGGCAGTGGCAGTGTGACTGTCTGTAAGTAGTAGCTGAAGTGTATGACTGGCTAGCTGAATACAAGTGAGCACTCTGAACCTGCCTGCCTGCACTAAACACACTAACAGTACACTCTGACTACACTGACTACAACAATGACTCACTGGCTAGCTAACTAATACAACTGACAAGCAGGGGTGTAGTCCTGGGAAAAGAAGTGAGTGGACTCACTTGGAAAACACCTGCGCGGTGAGCCAAAAAATGGGTGTGGTCAAGCATACCGTGGGCGTGGTCATGGTTGGGGCCAAATATACATGACCTTAGCAGTGATGTAAAAGGTCTGCCGGGGAAGTTTGAGCTCTGCCGTAGTGTATCCCCTAAAAATAGATGTAATCTGACAGCATTTCACCAAAAAGGCACATAATCTGGTAGAAGTTCCTCCAGAATACAGATAAAATGGCAGTGGTTCCCCTAAAATAGACAATGTGGCAGAAGCAGTTCCCCCAACATACGCATAATTTGGAAGCAGTTCCCCAAAATACGCGAAACCTGGCAGCGGATCACCCAAAATACGCGTAACACCCAAAGGACATATAATCTGGCAGTAGTGTTCCCCCAAACATACACAATCTGGCAGCAGTTCCCCAAAATACACGTAATCTGGCAGCAGTTCCCCAAAATACATATAATCTGGCAGCAGTGGTCCCCCAAACATACACAATCTGGCAGCAGTTCCCCAAAATACACGTAATCTGGCAGCAGCCGTTCCCCTAACATACACATAATCTGGCAGCTGTTACCCAAAATACATAACAGCGGTTCCACAAAATGCAGCAGTTCCCCCAAAATAGGTACCCCCAGCATAGGTAGCCAGGTCTATAGGTGTCCCCAGTATAAGTAGCCATGAGTATAGTAGTCCCCAGTATATGTAGCCAGAGGTATAGTTGCCTAGTATATGTAGCCAGGGGTATATGTGCCCAGTATATGAAGCCAGGGGTATATGTGCCTAGTATATGTAGCCAGTGGTATATGTGCTCCGTATATGTAGTCAGGGTTATATGTGCCCAGTATATATAGCCAGTGGGATATGTGCCCAGTATATATAGGCAGAGGTATATGTGCCCAGTATATGTAGCCAGTGGGATATGTGCCCAGTATATATAGGCAGGGGTATATGTAGCCAGGGGTATATGTGCCCAGTATATATAGCCAGTGGGATATGTGCCCAGTATATATAGCCAGTGGGATATGTGCCCAGTATATATAGGCAGAGGTATATGTGCCCAGTATATGTAGCCAGTGGGATAGGTGCCCAGTATATATAGGCAGAGGTATATGTGTCCAGTATATGTAGCCAGTGGGATGTGTGCCCAGTATATATAGCCAGGGGTATATGTGCCCAGTATATATAGCCAGTGGGATATGTGCCCAGTAAATATAGGCAGAGGTATATGTGCCCAGTATATGTAGCCAGTGGGATATGTGCCCAATATATATAGCCAGTGGGATATGTACCCAGTATATATAGCCAGTGGCATATGTACCCAGTATATATAGCCAGTGGGATATGTGCCCAGTATATATAGCCAGTGGGATATGTGCCCAGTATATATAGCCAGTGGCAGTGGCGTAGCTAGAAACCTCTGGGCCCCGATGCGGAATCTGGATGTGGGCCACCCCCCCTCCCAGCAACAACAGCCCCCCCCCCCCTCGCAACACCCGAAGCACACACATATCCAAATCCCCATAGATGTGCATGGCATGGCTATATCAATTCCGCTTTCCAGCAGCATGGCTGCCACGTTCAATTTGCAAACATACGCAGCACCCAGAGGAAATAGGGCAATTAGTAGCAAGATGCCAGTCTGAAGGAAAATAATCGTTATGTGCGCAACATTCACCCGATAATAATTATTATGTGCGCAGCATTCCCCAGAAAATCGTTATGTGCGCAGCATTCACCAGAAAATATTAGTTATGTGCGCAGCATTCACCAGATAATAATTGTTATGTGCGCAGCATTCACCAGAAAATTGTTATGTGCGCAGCATTCACCAGAAAATAATCGCAATGTGGGAGCATTCACCAGAAAATAATTGCAATGTGGGAGCAGTCACCAGAAAATAATCGCATTATGGGGAGCAGTCACCAGAAAATAATCGTTATGTGCGCAGCATTCACCAGAAAACATACGCAATGTGGGAGCATTCACCAGAAAATAAACGCAATGTGGGAGCTTTCACCAGAAAATAAACACAATGTGGGAGCTTTCACCAGAAAATAAACGCAGCGTGGGAGCTTTCGCCAGAAAATAAACACAATGTGGGAGCTTTCACCAGAAAATAAACGCAATGTGGGGGCATTCACCAGAAAATAATCGTTATGTGGGGACAGTCACCAGAAAATAATCATTATGTGGGGGCAGTCACCAGAAAATAATCGTTATGTGGGGGCAGTCACCAGAAAATAATCGTTATGTGGGGAGCAGTCACCAGAAAATAATCGTTATGTGGGGGCAGTCACCAGAAAATAATCGTTAAGTGGGGGCAGTCACCAGAAAATAATCGTTATGTGGGGGCAGTCACCAGAAAATAATCGTTATGTGGGGAGCAGTCACCAGAAAATAATCGTTATGTGGGGGCAGTCACCAGAAAATAATCGTTATGTGGGGGCAGTCACCAGAAAATAATCGTTATGTGGGGGCAGTCACCAGAAAATAATCGTTATGTGGGGGCAGTCAACAGAAAATAATCGTTATGTGGGGGCAGTCACCAGAAAATAATCGTTATGTGGGGGCAGTCACCAGAAAATAAACCTGTACAAATAAAAAAAATTCACTCACCTGGCTAGCCTCTGACGTGAGCTCCCCGACGTGCAGCCAGCCTCCCTCCTGCAGCTCCTCCAACGACGATCCTCTCCTGCAGCCAGTTTCTCCCGCGCTGACAGGCAGAGTGCAGGGCTACGGGAAGATGGCGCCCGAAGCCCTGTACTGGAGACACAAATAGTCTCTAGTGCAGGGCTTCGGCAGCCATCTTGCCGTAGCCCTACTCTGCCTCCGGGAGAAACTGGCTGCTCCGCTGCAGCATCCTGCTCTGTCTTCGGGAGCCAGTCCCAGAGATTTCAACACCTGGGGGGTCCAGACCCCCGTGCCCCTCCCCCGCCTCTTTAGGAGGCGGGCCCGGTCGCCACGGCGACCCCTGCGACCACGGGCCCTAGGCCCATGGCCAGTGGGATATGTGCCCAGTATATATAGGCAGAGGTATATGTGCCCAGTATATATAGCCAGTGGTATATGTGCCCAGTATATATAGCCAGTGGGATATGTGCCCAGTATATATAGGCAGAGGTATATGTGCCCAGTATATATAGCCAGTGGGATATGTGCCCAGTATACAGTGGTGTGAAAACTATTTGCCCCCTTCCTGATTTCTTATTCTTTTGCATGTTTGTCACACTTAAATGTTTCTGCTCATCAAAAACCGTTAAATATTAGTCAAAGATAACATCATTGAACACAAAATGCAGTTTTAACCACTTGCCGACCAGAGGATTTTTCAATGATCGGTGCTGCGTGGGCTCTACAGCCCGCAGCACCGATCAGGAGTGCTACCCCCCTTTTTTCCCCACTAGGGGGATGTCCTGCTGGGGGGGTCTGATCGCCGCCGGCTGCATTTGCTTAGCGGGGGCTCTTCAAAGCCCCCCTCCGCAGCGTTCTCCGCCGTTTTGCCGCTGCCTCCCTCTCCCTCCCCCTGCATTGAAGGATAGGCTTCAGCCTATCATATGCCGGCGATCCCCGGCCAATCAGAGGCCGGGGATCGCCGTTCTGCCTTACGGCGCTGCTACGCAGCAGCGCCGTGCGATGTAAACAGCAGGGATTTCTTCCCCGTCTGTTTACATTTTGCTGGCGAGCCGCGATCGGCGGCTCTCCGGCTGTTCACGGAGACACCCTCCGTGAACTGACATGGAAAGGCTGCTCGATCGAGTGGCCGTTTCCATGGTAACCCGCAGACGACCAGTTTACGCCAATCAGCGTTAGCTGGTCGTCAAGAGGTTAAATGATGGTTTTTATTATTTAGTGAGGAAAAAAAACTCAAAACCTACATGGCCCTGTGTGAAAAAGAAATTGCCCCCTGAATCTAATAACTGGTTGGGCCACCCTTAGCAGAAATAACTGCAATCAAGCGTTTGCTATAACTTGCAACGAGTCTTTTACAGCGCTCTGGAGGAATTTTGGCCCACTCATCTTTGCAGAATTGTTGTAATTCAGCTTAATTTTAGGGTTTTCTAGCATGAACCACCTTTTTAAGGTCATGCCACAACATCTCAATAGGATTCAGGTCAGGACTTTGACTAGGCCACTCCAAAGTCTTTTTTGTTTTTCTTCCGCCATTCAGAGGTGGATTTGCTGGTGTGTTTTGGGTCATTGTCCTGCTGCAGCACCCAAGATCGCTTCAGCTTGAGTTGACAAACAGATGGCCGGACATTCTCCTTCAGGATTTTTTGGTAGACAGTAGAATTTATGGTTCCATCTATCACAGCAAGCCTTCCAGGTCCTGAAGCAGCAAAACAACCCCAGACCATCACACTACCGCCACCATATTTTACTGTTGGTATGATGTTCTTCTGCTGAAATGCTGTGTTACTTCTACGCCAGATGTAACGGCACACGCACCTTCCAAAAAGTTCAACTTTTGTCTCGTCGGTCCACAAGGCATTTTCTCAAAAGTCTTGGCAATCATTGAGATGTTTTTTAGCAAAATTGAGACCAGCCTTAATGTTCTTTTTGCTTAAAAGTGGTTTGCGCCTTGGATATCTGCCATGCAGGCCGATTTTGCCCAGTCTCTTTCTTAGGCCTGGAACCCACTGAAATCCGCAAACGCAAAACGCAACGGCTAGCGTTTTGTCTGAGCGGTTTGCAAGCGGATTCATGCGCGTTTTCGGTCGCGTTTTGCAACAGTGTATTTTTTTGCTCAGCGGTTGTGTTGCGTTTTGCGTTTCGCGTTTTTATCCTGATTGGTCCTGTGAATTATTTTTAATTTTGTTACAGTGTGCTGAACCGCAAAACGCTAGCAAAACCGCTCAGTTTAGGTTTTGCTGAGCGTTTCTGCTAGCGTTTCAATACTTTACATTGAAGCGCTAACGCTCCCAAAATGCTGCAGGTCCTGCGTTTGCGTTTCTGGGAAACGCAAACGCTCCTGTGGAAGTTGCCCCATCCATTAACATTAGCCCAGCGTTTTGGCAAACTGCTAGCGTATCGCAGTGCTGCCAAAACGCTGCCAAAAGCGCTCCTGTGGGTTCCAGCCCTTATGGTGGAGTCGTGAACACTGACCTTAATTGAGGCAAGTGAGGCTTGCAGTTCTTTAAATGTTGTCCTGGGGTCTTTTCTGGCCTCTCGGATGAGTTTTCTCTGCGCTCTTGGGGTAATTTTGGTCGGCCGGCCACTCCTGGGAAGGTTCATCACTCTTCCATGTTTTTGCCATTTGTGGATAATGGCTCTCACTGTGGTTCGCTGGAGTCCCAAAGCTTTAGAAATGGCTTTATAACCTTTACCAGACTGATAGATCTCAATTACAGTAGGCAGGGGTATATGTCCCCAGCTAGCCAGATGTGCCCCCAGCAGGAGGGGAGCAGCGCAGAGAAGGCGAGCTATGGGGACAGCGGGGAAGGGCGGACGTCTCTCCCCCCCCCCCCCCTTCCCTCACTTTCGTGCTCCCCTTCCTGCCTCTCCCCTCCAGTGTTTTCAAGTGTCGGGCCGGCAGCAAAAGTGGGCGGAGACTTACTGTGTTCCAGTCGCAAGGGACGCTCCGCTCTGTGTGCGGCTAGTCTGGTCCTCTAGCCGCACACAGAGCGGAGCGTCCCTTGCGGCTGGAAGGCGGGTGAAAAACGAAATAAAGCAAATGTCCATTATAAGATTTCTCTGGCTGAGGAATCCCTTTCCAATCCAATTTCTGGAACACCCACATCCCGCCAGCACTTACCTTTTTTCCAGTGTGGTGGGGGAGGGTGGGGGTGGGTGATCCAGAGAGGAATGCAACAGCGGAGATTAGGAGGGAGGGGGCAGAGTCAGCTCGGGCTGAAGTCCCACCCCCACTGCACGCACGTCAGTGTAATTACACAGTGCAGTAAGGGTTCTGCACAGGCTGCTGAAAGGGTTCACGGTGTCTGAATTCGATCTATATAGAGTGATGCCATGCCAGACTAGCCCAGATGCGGCCCAGTAATATTTAAATCACGTGGTGCAGTGTCAGACTTACAAAGGCTAATAAAATCCATAGCCTTTTTTCCTACGTCAGACTATGTCCAACATTGTAACTATGCTGGAAAAGGCCAAATGTTGGACCTAGTCTGACATAGGACTGGAAAAAGTTATCCTACTGAGATATCGCTCTTGCTTCAACATTGTGATCACTTTGGGTGACAATCTAATGCCTGTCCCTCTCCCTCTGAATCTGGTAGTATTGAATGTTTAAGCTCTTCCCATGAGGAGAGGGAGGGGCCTCTAGGGGCAGTCCTTGCAACCTCAGAATTTGCCAGAGCTTTTCACATAAACCAGGTGCAAACTGGAAATCTGCATTTGCCAAAAGAGCTGGTGTGCCAGTAGGTAGAGAGTGGCTGCCCAGCCCAGTACTCTGTCAGTGGAGGTGGAAAAGCTGAAAGTAAGCCAAGCATCTCTCTCTCTCTCTCTCTCTCTCTCTCTCTCTCTCTCTCTCTCTCTCTCTCTCTCTCTCTCTCTCTCTCTCTCTCTCTCTCTCTCTCTCTCTCTCTCTCTCTCTCCTCTCTCTCTCTCTCCTCTCTCTCTCTCTCTCTCTCTCTCTCTCTCTCTCTCTCTCACAATGTAACATTACCCTGCTGTTTTCATGACCATTGACCACACATGCCCTCTCTATCCCAAACTGTACATTTCCCAACAGACACAAATATACAGGTAGAGATAAATGCATATATATGTACCACAATATTTTAAAGTGGGATGGAACTCCATATTAATTGAAAAAATGAACATAATTCATCCAATAGTAAATTATGTATTTAGCTTACCGTACGTATCCTGTTTTTAGTGTTCACTGTCAGATTTAATGGAAATGTGATATGAAAAGAAAATACTATTTCCGCTTTTTCCAATTTTAGTGTTTCTCTGTGATGCTAAAATTGACATAACTTCTGCCCTTTCCTTTCTTTTTTTTAACCCAGCTCAGTGTTAATTTTCTGCATATTTTACAGATTGCTGTCCCTCCCACAGCAAACATCACATAGATAACAGGCTTACCTCACTGTGTAAACTCTCCAGGGGGAGGTGGGGATTCAATTATATTATCTGAAATGGGAAGTTTCTTGTTATTTGCATTTTGAGATAAGCTTGTTGTGGGTTCGTAAAAAAAAAAAAATACTTCCCGCATTCCTGTTGGCACTGCACAGTTCGGAACAGTTCAGAAAAGGCACACAGACCAGGTAGATAGAAATAAATTAGGAGACATATTTTAGAGAAAACTGGGTTTACATATTTGGGGAACTAACTAGTTCTAGGCATTTTTTTTATTGTTGGATGTTACAACCCCTTTAAGTGTCAGCATTGCTTTTTAGTCGGTATTTGGCACTGCATCCTTAAAAAATCCCTGCCAATCTCTGACACCCTTCTAGAACATTTAAGAAGTTAAATATAGAATGTTAACTACCGCAGGAATGCTCTTGTAATATCACCGCCAACGTGTCTTCTATTAACTGTGCTAAACAAAAAACTGAGTTAGCTGAACATCCTACCGGGATTACTACAATTATAGATCAGAAGAATGGATTCCAGCTTCAGTATCTCTTCTTACATAGAGTTTGTACCAAAATCATACAAGCAAAAAAAAAAAAATCGCTGATGTACGGGACAATTTAAATCGACTTTATTTTCATGAATAAGCTAGGAACATTTTGTGCAGTAAACAGTGTTGTAAGTGGAACATATAAACATAGGTCAGCTTATGTACAGTGACCAGATTTTTCTGGGTTCAAACTGGGACTGAAGAGGGGTTCACGCGCCGCGCCGAAAAATGGGCGTGGCCATGACATTGTATGGGCGGAGCGTAACCGTAACCCCAAAGCAGCAAATATAGCCAACTATGACCATTAAATAATAAATGCAGCAATTATTACCCCAGACACCAGAAAATAATCGCAATGTGGGTAACATTCCAGCAGAAAATAAATGCAATGTGGGCAACATTTCAGCAGAAAACAAACGCAATTTGGGCAACATTTCAGCAAAAAACAAACACAATTTGGGCAACATTTCAGCAAAAAACAAACTCAATTTGGGCAACATTTCAGCAAAAAACAAATGCAATTTGGGTAACATTTCAGCAGAAAACAAACGCAATTTGGGCAACATTTCAGCAAAAAACAAACGCAATTTGAGCAACATTTCGGCAGAAAACAAGTGCAGTTTGGGCAACATTTCAGCAAAAAACAAACGCAATTTGGGTAACATTTCAGCAGAAAACAAATGCAATTTGGGTAACATTTCAGCAGAAAACAAACGCAATTTGGGCAACATTTCAGCAAAAAACAAACGCAATTTGGGCAACATTTCAGCAAAAAACAAACGCAATTTGAGCAACATTTCAGCAGAAAACAAGTGCAGTTTGGGCAACATTTCAGCAAAAAACAAACTCAATTTGGGCAACATTTCAGCAAAAAACAAATGCAATTTGGGTAACATTTCAGCAGAAAACAAACGCAATTTGGGCAACATTTCAGCAAAAAACAAACGCAATTTGAGCAACATTTCGGCAGAAAACAAGTGCAGTTTGGGCAACATTTCAGCAAAAAACAAACGCAATTTGGGTAACATTTCAGCAGAAAACAAATGCAATTTGGGTAACATTTCAGCAGAAAACAAACGCAATTTGGGCAACATTTCAGCAAAAAACAAACGCAATTTGAGCAACATTTCAGCAGAAAACAAGTGCAGTTTGGGCAACATTTCAGCAAAAAACAAACACAATTTGGGTAACATTTCAGCAGAAAACAAATGCAATTTGGGTAACATTTCAGCAGAAAACAAACGCAATTTGGGCAACATTTCAGCAAAAAACAAACGCAATTTGAGCAACATTTCAGCAGAAAACAAGTGCAGTTTGGGCAACATTTCAGCAAAAAACAAACGCAATTTGCGCAACATTTCAGCAGAAAACAAATGCAATTTGGGCAACATTTCACCTGCAAAAAAAAAGAAATTTACTCACCTGACAGAAGTCTCTTCTCCCGGCCTCTGGTGTGCAGCTCCCCGGACGATCTTGCTCCTGCATATCTCCCGTGCTGAATGGAATAGCAGGGCTACGGGAAGATGGCACCCGAAGCCCTGTACTGGAGACACAAATAGTCTCCAGTACAGGGCTTTGGACGCCATCTTTCCGTAGCCTCTGCTCTGCCTGCAGGAAGACTATGCAGGCTGTCTATTAGACACCGCGGTCAGTTAATGCAATCGGACAGTGACCAGAGTCCCGAGGCCGGGACATCCTGCGGCTAAAAGCGGGATGTTTCCCGGGACATAGCGCAGCCTGGGACAGCAGTCCCTGAATCCAGGACGCATCCTGGCTAAAGCGGGACGTCTGGTCACCGTAGCTTATGGTTTAATTAGCAAAAGATGGCATAGGGTTAAGAGCAAGGTAATGAAGAAAACAACAAAAAAAATAATTAAAAAAAGGAAGTTAATAGGGTGCTCTACCATTTAATCAAACCTGATTTTGTTAGCCAAGTGTAATGTATTACTACTGGCAATATTATTATTGTTATTATCATCGTGAGAGAAAAGGAACACCTTATATAAACATACTGAATATGAGGAACACCAGCTCAGTCTAGATGGAGGAAGTGTTTGTAGTCACGTGACCGTGGCTTGGAACGCAGCGTGGGAGGCGCCGTGGGACGGATGGAAGAAGACGCATGCTGGGTAAGTTTAACCTCCCCTTACACACCCACTCAGCTGCAGTAATTAGGAAGTTGAAATCCGAATGAAACTCATTCAGATTTCATCCGTTTTTAATCCATCACTCATCCCTGGGTCTGAGTTTCCTCCCAAAATACAGTTAGGCAAAGTGTCCCTAAAAGTAATTAGAAACCCACTTCTCCCCACCCCAAAAAAGAGATAAAACAAAAATAAACACATAACGAAAGCAGCGTTTCCCCCATGATGTGGTTGAATGGGAGAGTCACATCATTGATGTGCGGACAATAAATCTGTAGAATTTGCATGATGCTATCAAGCCAATATGGACCAAAATATCTTGTTTCTTTTTGTTCACATATTAGCATACCATTCAGTAATAAGAAGCCCCCAAAATGCCAATTGCTTCAATAATAACTTCAAAGTATCCAATGCAGCCACAATGACCATCAAATAATAAATGCAGCAAACATTACCCTATATTATACTAGTTGTCCTAAGCCCATTTAAAAACAGGCTGTAGGTCTTTTCATGCTGCCAGTCAGTGCGCATGCCCGCACACCAGTCCGAGGCGCACACACCTGTCCGCCTGGCTCCCTGGCCCTGTTTCCTGTCCCAACGGCTGTCTGTGCTGCGCACATGCGAAGTAGCAAAAAAGCACGGACACAGGCACAGTTGGACGCAGCGACACTAGGATTTTATCAGATATTATTATATTATATTGCGACAAGCGTTGCCTCAAACACATAAAATGCAGCACACACTCTGTACATATAGCCCCCCCCCCCCACATTGTGGGTAGCACTTTAAAGAGAACCTGAGGTGGGTTCAAAGAATCCAATTAGCATACAGAGGCTGGGTCTGCATATAATACCCAGCCTCTGTTGCTATACTGTTTCCCCCCTGCCCCCCTCTGCGCTCTGCTGTCCCCCTTAAATCAATCGCCGTGCTGGCGACACGCAGAGTGTCGCCAGCCAGCTGTTTACATGTGAAGTGTCAGTCTGCCGCTCCCGTCTCCTCCATAGCGCCGGTCCCCACCCACGTCCCTCCAATCAGCGGGGAGGGAAGGGACGTGGGCGAGGACCAGCGCTACGGACAGCCGTTGCCAGCACGGAGATTGATTTATGGGGCATATCAGAGTGCAGGGGGGTGACTGGGGGAGACGGTATAGCAACAGAGGCTGGGTACTATATGCAGACCCAGCCTCTGTATGCTAATTGGATTCTTAGAACCCACCTCGGGTTTTCTTAGAACCCACCTCGGGTTCTCTTTAACATAAAGTCCCCCACCATTGGTGGGCGGCAGTCTGTACATACAGCCCCCTGCCATTGTGGGCAACACTTTGTTCATACACACTCAGACCCTTAAAATGCTCCATGACACGGTTTCCTTTTAGTCACTTGAATAAATCTTTTGTACACAGTTTCAATGTTTGCCATAAATACAGTAGTAATAATTTTGTATGGAATGAGAAACAGCCCACTCAAGACATGTCTATAGCATATAAACTAGGTACATACATACCAAAATATACTCTGAGGCCTGGAACATACTGGTAGTATGTTACTAAGCCATTTATAAGCACTTGTGATTTAAAAAGCTCTTACTAACATATTGCTATGAGTGTGATCCCCAGCGATGTGATTTTATAAAAATCACCCATCAAATCAAATCACTATCGCTTAGAAAAGGCTGCTAGTGGGTTTGAGCCCTGAGAGCAGAAAAGCCTGAATAGTGGAGTTTCCTCTGAATTCTCTCTGGTAAGGGGTAAAGTGGGGCCTGACTTATTCTCTCCCTCCCTCCCTCTCCATGGGCCATCCCTCCTGTGTCTCCCCCAGTTGCAGAGCGCAGCTTGAGTGATATAATCTCAACTACTCCCCATGTTCCTCTCCATCCTCCCGTGGCCAATTCGGACATGAGACTCGTGTCAAGGTTACCCTAAATACTGACTCTACCTGCTTGATACCTGTCCTAATCTATTGTCAGCTTGTCATTATGATTGCTTTCTGCCCACCCTGATCTACTAATTCCTGACTCCTTTGGACACTGGCCTGCTACCGCTACTTCTGTCCTGTTCTCTTCATCTGTGAAGTGGCAATTTCACGGACTAACTTGACGACTACCTACCAATGACCTTAGCGCAATGCTCTGGTGAAGACTAGCAGTCAATTAGAATCCACATCTTGGAAGAACTCACGCTAATAACTTTTGTCAGGGTCAACAAGGCCAAGTTGGCCAACCATCCACAATCAAAGCAGGTGGTACTTGGGCTTGAGGTAGTTAAGTACTGTACTAACAAATTTAGGGTTTTAGAAAATTATAATCCTACACAAACTTTACCAAATGAGTATATTAGTTAATTAAAAGCAATAGTAAATGCCTGGAAACTGTTTAGAAACTATTACTGTGTACTACTATTACATATATCTGTGTCAAGGGGTATTTTGTATTTATGAGATAATCTCCAATATATCAAGGGCTACTTGGTGATCACAGAGATTCACAAGGAGTGCATACCAAAATAACTAAGAAACACTGACATAAGCTCTGAGGCCCGGTGCACACCAAAACCCGCTAGCAGATTTTGAAACGCTTTTTCTTATTTTTATGAAGCGTTTCAGCTAGCATTGTGAAGCTTTTTGGTGTAGTAGATTTCATATATTGTTACAGTAAAGCTGTTACTGAACAGCTTCTGTAACAAAAACGCCTGCAAAACCGCTCTGAACTGCCGTTTTTCAGAGCGGTTTGTGTTTTTCCTATACTTTACATTGGAGGCAGAATTGCCTCCGCAATCCCAAAAATGCCTCACCCTGGGAGTAGTGTTGGGCGAACAGTGTTCGCCACTGTTCGGGTTCTGCAGAACATCACCCTGTTCGGGTGATGTTCGAGTTCGGCCGAACACCTGATGGTGCTCGGCCAAACCGTTCGGCCACATGGCCGAACTAAGAGCGCATGGCCGAACGTTCCCCGAACGTTCGGCTAGCGCTGTGATTGGCCGAACGGGTCACGTGGTTCGGACCCCGAACGCACTCTGATTGGCCGAACGGGTCACGTGGTTCGGCCCGAACGCTCTCTGATTGGCCGAACGGTCACGTGGTTCGGGTAAATAAATACCCAAACCACGTCATATCTCCGCCATTTGTCTGTGGGTTTAGCTTTGGGTAGGCAGGCAGGGTAGTTCGCGTTCCAGCCACGCTAGCCAGGGTCCCCCCAGTCATTGTGTGTCGCTGCTGGGAACAGTAGTACACCGCTCGCTCAGCCACACTATATAGCATTGTGTGTACTGCCACTGTGTACCTCGCTCAGCCACGCTATATATAGCATTGTTTACTGCCACTGTGTGTACACGGCTCAGCCAGACTATATAGCATTGTGTGTACTGCCACTCTGTGTACACCGCTCAGCCAGACTATATAGCATTGTTTACTGCCACTCTGTGTACACCGCTCAGCCAGACTATATAGCATTGTGTGTACTGCCACTGTGTGTACACCGCTCAGCCAGACTATATAGCATTGTGTGTACTGCCACTCTGTGTACACCGCTCAGCCAGACTATATAGCATTGTGTGTACTGCCACTCTGTGTACACCGCTCAGCCAGACTATATAGCATTGTTTACTGCCACTCTGTATACACCGCTCAGCCAGACTATATAGCATTGTGTACACCGCTCAGCCAGACTATATAGCATTGTTTACTGCCACTCTGTGTACACCGCTCAGCCAGACTATATAGCATTGTGTGTACTGCCACTGTGTGTACACCGCTCAGCCAGACTATATAGCATTGTGTGTACTGCCACTGTGTGCACACTGCTCAGCCAGACTATATAGCATTGTGTGTACTGCCACTCTGTGTACACCGCTCAGCCAGACTATATAGCATTGTGTGTACTGCCACTGTGTGTACACCGCTCAGCCAGACTATATAGCATTGTGTGTACTGCCACTCTGTGTACACCGCTCAGCCAGACTATATAGCATTGTGTGTACTGCCACTCTGTGTACACCGCTCAGCCAGACTATATAGCATTGTTTACTGCCACTCTGTATACACCGCTCAGCCAGACTATATAGCATTGTGTACACCGCTCAGCCAGACTATATAGCATTGTTTACTGCCACTCTGTGTACACCGCTCAGCCAGACTATATAGCATTGTGTGTACTGCCACTGTGTGTACACCGCTCAGCCAGACTATATAGCATTGTGTGTACTGCCACTGTGTGCACACCGCTCAGCCAGACTATATAGCATTGTGTGTACTGCCACTCTGTGTACACCGCTCAGCCAGACTATATAGCATTGTGTGTACTGCCACTCTGTGTACACCGCTCAGCCAGACTATATAGCATTGTGTGTACTGCCACTCTGTGTACACCGCTCAGCCAGACTATATAGCATTGTGTGTACTGCCACTGTGTGTACACCACTCAGCCAGACTATATAGCATTGTGTGTACTGCCACTGTGTGTACACCGCTCAGCCAGACTATATAGCATTGTGTGTACTGCCACTCTGTGTACACCGCTCAGCCAGACTATATAGCATTGTGTGTACTGCCACTCTGTGTACACCGCTCAGCCAGACTATATAGCATTGTGTGTACTGCCACTGTGTGTACACCGCTCAGCCAGACTATATAGCATTGTGTGTACTGCCACTGTGTGTACACCGCTCAGCCAGACTATATAGCATTGTGTGTACTGCCACTGTGTGTACACCGCTCAGCCAGACTATATAGCATTGTTTACTGCCACTGTGTGTACACCGCTCAGCCAGACTATATAGCATTGTGTGTACTGCCACTCTGTGTACACCGCTCAGCCAGACTATATAGCATTGTTTACTGCCACTCTGTATACACCGCTCAGCCAGACTATATAGCATTGTGTACACCGCTCAGCCAGACTATATAGCATTGTTTACTGCCACTCTGTGTACACCGCTCAGCCAGACTATATAGCATTGTGTGTACTGCCACTGTGTGTACACCGCTCAGCCAGACTATATAGCATTGTGTGTACTGCCACTGTGTGTACACCGCTCAGCCAGACTATATAGCATTGTTTACTGCCACTCTGTGTACACCGCTCAGCCAGACTATATAGCATTGTGTGTACTGCCACTGTGTGTACACCGCTCAGCCAGACTATATAGCATTGTGTGTACTGCCACTGTGTGTACACCGCTCAGCCAGACTATATAGCATTGTGTGTACTGCCACTGTGTGTACACCGCTCAGCCAGACTATATAGCATTGTGTGTACTGCCACTGTGTGTACACCGCTCAGCCAGACTATATAGCATTGTGTGTACTGCCACTCTGTGTACACCGCTCAGCCAGACTATATAGCATTGTGTGCACTGCCACTCTGTGTACACCGCTCAGCCAGACTATATAGCATTGTGTGTACTGCCACTCTGTGTACACCGCTCAGCCAGACTATATAGCATTGTGTGTACTGCCACTCTGTGTACACCGCTCAGCCAGACTATATAGCATTGTGTGTACTGCCACTCTGTGTACACCGCTCAGCCAGACTATATAGCATTGTGTGTACTGCCACTCTGTGTACACCGCTCAGCCAGACTATATAGCATTGTGTGTACTGCCACTCTGTGTACACCGCTCAGCCAGACTATATAGCATTGTGTGTACTGCCACTGTGTGTACACCGGTCAGCCAGACTATATAGCATTGTGTGTACTGCCACTGTGTGTACACCGCTCAGCCAGACTATATAGCATTGTGTGTACTGCCACTGTGTGTACACCGCTCAGCCAGACTATATAGCATTGTTTACTGCCACTGTGTGTACACCGCTCAGCCAGACTATATAGCATTGTGTGTACTGCCACTCTGTGTACACCGCTCAGCCAGACTATATAGCATTGTTTACTGGCACTCTGTATACACCACTCAGCCAGACTATATAGCATTGTGTACACCGCTCAGCCAGACTATATAGCTTTGTTTACTGCCACTCTGTGTACACAGCTCAGCCAGACTATATAGCATTGTGTGTACTGCCACTGTGTACACCGCTCAGCCAGACTATATAGCATTGTGTGTACTGCCACTGTGTGTACACCGCTCAGCCAGACTATATAGCATTGTGTGTACTGCCACTCTGTGTACACGGCTCAGCCAGACTATATAGCATTGTTTACTGCCACTGTGTGTACACGGCTCAGCCACACTATATAGCATTGTGTTTACTGCCACTCTGTGTCTGCTGGGAACAGTAGTACACCGCTCACCCGCCACTGTATAGCATTTCTGTACTGCCACTGTACTGCTGCCAGTCAGCGTGTACTTTAAGGATAAGTGAAATAAGGAAGAAATCCGGTGAAAGAGGGAGGGGCAAGGGAAGAGGTGTTTCCCCTGACGGTTCACGTACAGGCCACAGGGGAGCACCCAAGAAAACCCACTCAATACCGCCCATGTTGTCCAGGACAACAACCCTCACAGATCCAAAAGAACAGGACCAGATAATTACTTGGATGACCTCTCAAGCGTCCAGCAGTGGGTTAAGCAGCACCAGCACATCACACACGAGGTCCGAGTCCTCAGCCAGTTACAAGGAGCCAGTGGGCACAAAGCTGACACAACCGGCAGTGACACCACGCACACAACTGCCAGATAACCAGTCCGATGAATTATCTCAGGACACAATGGGGTATTCGCAGGAGCTATTCCCAGGCCAACAAACTTCCACCTTTGAAAGGTCAATGGAGGAACAGCCAGAAATGTTGTGCCCGGATTCACAACCATTAACTGTGGGAAATGCACCGGGCACTGAAATACAACAAGGCGAGTCCGAGGACTTAGAAACCCAAATCCCAGAGCAAGTTGGGCAGGAGGGGTTGCAATTGCAGGAGGTCGGCCGAGAAGATCTGGAAGACGACGTTGGAGTGAGCTGCGCAGAGGTTGTTCTGGGGAGCTCTACTCCACGGCGGCGGCCCCCCACAATGACATATGACGAGTTTGAGGAGATGGAAGAGGAGGGTATGGACAATGTGGACAGAGACCCAGATTTTGTTTGTGAACGAGAACATCGCCGTCGTAGCAGCAGCACAGATGAGTCTGTTGAACCCACTGCTGCACGAGTTCGCCTTGTGCCACAAGGTAGGCGGCGCGCAATTTCAGGCACCACAAGCGTGGAAGTTCAAGTGAGAGGCAAAAGAGGCGCAAACAGAAATCGCCAGCAAGGCAGGTGCTCCAAAGTCTGGGCTTTCTTAGAAGACTGCACTGAGGATGTTACCATGGCGATTTGCAAGGTGTGCAAGACCCGCCTGAGGAGGGGGAAAAGTATTAACAACCTCTCCACCACCAGCATGAGCCGCCACATGCTATCCAAACATCCCACTCTGTGGGCAAACTCGACAGGACAGGGTACCAGCAACACTGCCTCCCTTGGGTTCACCAGACTCACCACCAGACCCGCCTCAGCAGCAGCAGTAGCCCAGCCATTGCGTGGTTCACAACATTCACAAACATCAGACGACGCTGACACTGTCACTTTCCGGAGTAGTGCTCTTGAGGTCTCCCAGTCTTCATCAAACACAACAACCAACAGCCCTTCAGTGTGCAGCCCTACGGTTCAGTTGTCTGTCTCGGAGATGTTTGAGCGCAAGAGGAAATTGCCAGCAAATGACCCCCGGGCCGTGGCAGTAACAGCCAGCATAGCCAAGCTTCTGGCCTGCGAAATGCTGCCATATCAAGTGGTGGAGACAAACAGCTTCAAGGGCATGATGTCAGTGGCCATCCCACGTTACGTGGTTCCCAGCCGCTACCACTTTGCACGCTCTGCAGTGCCTGAGTTGCATGAGCACGTGGTCAGCAAAATAACCCGAATCTTGAAGAATGCCGTTGCCTGCAAGGTTCACCTCACCACTGACACCTGGACGAGTGCGTTCGGCCAGGGTCGATACATCTCCCTTACCGCGCACTGGGTGAACCTTGTGAAGCCTGGCAGCGATTCCTCACCTGCTACGGCGCGGGTGTTGCCCACGCCGCAAACAGCTGCACCGCCGTCCCTCCCACTGGATAACAACAGCAGCACCTACCTCTCTGACTCCTTCTCCTCCAACGCATCTCAAAGCTGTACCTCATCCGGAAACGCTAACCCAGCAGCAGTAGGATCGTGGAAGCAGTGCAGCACAGCTGTTGGCATGCGTCAGCAAGCGTTGCTGAAGCTGATCTGCCTTCGGGATAAGCAGCACACAGGGGAGGAAATTTGGAGGGGAATAAAGGAACAGACGGATTTGTGGCTGGCACCGCTGGACCTGAAACCGGGCATGGTTGTGTGTGATAATGGGAGTAATCTCATTCGCGCTTTAAGGTTGGCTAAACTGACACACATCCCTTGCCTGGCGCACGTGATGAACCTAGTAGTTCAGCGGTTCCTGAGGACATACCCAGGCGTGGCCGATCTTCTGTTGAAGGTGCGACGAGTGGCCAAACATTGCAGAAATTCCAGTACTGCTTCGGGGGCACTCGCCAAGATGCAGGAGCGCTTCAATCTCCCCCACCATCGCTTGCTGTGTGATGTCCCTACGCGCTGGAATTCTACACTGCACATGCTAGCCCGCTTTTGCGAGCAGAAGAGTGCAGTGGTCCAGTACATGACGGCGCAGTACCGAGGCGCATCCGGCCAGCTGCCAAGCTTCTGTGGATCCGATTGGGCCAACATGTTGGACCTCTGCCAAGTCCTCCAAAATTTTAAGCAATCCACGTTGCTTGTGAGCAGTGACAACTCTTCAGTCAGCATTACCATACCACTGCTGTGTTTACTGAAGAGGTCAATGTTGAAAATCAAGGAAACAGCTGTCATGATGCAACTGGGGGAATCTGAAGGAGAAAACGATCAGCGTGATGGTACCAACATCAGGCCATCCGCCTCAGGAAACGCTGGCCCCAGCAGCTATGACGAAGAAGAGGAGGAGGAACAGCTGGAGTTGGAGCAGGAATTTCCTGCCACCACTGACGAGGGCCAGAGCGGTGCACGTTGGACTTCCACAATTCAGCGCGAATGGTCAGCAGAAGCAGACCAGGAAGAAGGTGACGACTATGATGCATCACAACTATCACAACGCTCACAAGAGGATGATGAGGATTCTGGTAGGACTCTGGCACACATGGCTCAATTCATGCTAGACTGCATTGAACGCGACCCACGCATTGTGCGCATTCTGGACAACACCAATTACTGGGTTTATACCCTTCTGGATCCACGGTACAAACACAATGTTCCAAAACTGCTTGAAGAAAGAGTCAGACAGGTCAAAATGGAAGAATACCAGCAGGCCCTTGTGGAGACTTTAGAGAGGAGATTGACATCCTCCCCCTCCTCTAGCCAGTTGTACGCCGACAGACTGACTTCCGCAAACCCAGGACGACCAGGAGGGCAGCAAACAACACAAGCCGCAGCTAGTGCCCAAAAGGGAATGGTATCGGCAGTGTCCTTGGAGTGGGAAAATTTTCTGACACCCATGCAGCAGCAGCCCACAGAACAGCAAGCGTGCAGATCCACCTCCAACACCGATCGCCTGGAGAAGATGGTCAAGGACTACATGTCAGATGGCGTAGCTGTGTCTAACAATCCATCTGCACCCTTCAACTATTGGGTATTGAAGCTAGACACCTGGCACGAACTGGCAATGTACGCAATAGAGGTGCTGGCTTGCCCGGCAGCCAGCGTTATGTCGGAACGATGTTTCAGTGCTGCCGGAGGCATCGTCACAGATCGGCGTATCCGCCTCTCCACAGAAAATGCAGACCGTCTGACTCAAATTAAAATGAATCAATCCTGGATTGGAAACGACTACGCAACACTCCAGGACCCCAACCAAGTAACATGACCAATGAACATCTGTGATGGTTTAGCGTTTCCGGTCCCTGTTTATTGAACCTCTCATCTGTATTACATTTATGACTGCATGGCGGCAAAAAGCATTGCTGCTATATCCGCACGCTTTTTGTCCTCATGCAAGGCCTGGGTTGTTGTGTCTCAAAAAGCATGGCCTTCTCCTCCTGCGCCTGCTCCTGTTCCATCACCTGTGCTGCTGCTGCTGGGTTAGCGTTGCCGGTCCCTGTTTATGGAACCTCTCATCTGTATTACACTTATGACTGCATGGCGGCAAAAAGCATTGCTATATCCGCACGCTTTTTGTCCTCATGCAAGGCCTGGGTTGTTGTGTCTCAAAAAGCGTGGCCTTCTCCTCCTGCGCCTGCTCCTGTTCCATCACGTGTGCTGCTGCTGCTGGGTTAGCGTTGCCGGTCCCTGTTTATGGAACCTCTCATCTGTATTACACTTATGACTGCATGGCGGCAAAAAGCATTGCTATATCCGCACGCTTTTTGTCCACATGCAAGGCCTGGGTTGTTGTGTCTCAAAGCGTGGCCTTCTCCTCCTGCGCGTCCTCCTGTTCCATCACGTGTGCTGCTGCTGCTGCTGGGTTAGCGTTACCGGTCCCTGTTTATGGAACCTCTTCTCTTTATTACATTTATGACTGCATGGCGGTAAAAAGCATGCTATCCGCACGCTTCTTGTCCTCATGCAAGGCCTGGGTTGTTGTGTCTCAAAGCGTGGCCTTCTCCTCCTGCGCCTCCTCCTGTTCCATCACGTGTGCTGCTGCTGCTGCTGCTGGGTTAGCGTTACCGGTCCCTGTTTATGGAACCTCTTCTCTTTATTACATTTATGACTGCATGGCGGTAAAAAGCATGCTATCCGCACGCTTCTTGTCCTCATGCAAGGCCTGGGTTGTTGTGTCTCAAAGCGTGGCCTTCTCCTCCTGCGCCTCCTCCTGTTCCATCACGTGTGCTGCTGCTGCTGCTGGGTTAGCGTTACCGGTCCCTGTTTATGGAACCTCTTCTCTTTATTACATTTATGACTGCATGGCGGTAAAATGCATGCTATCCGCACGCTTCTTGTCCTCATGTAAGGCCTGGGTTGTTGTGTCTCAAAAAGCGTGGCCTTCTCCTCCTGCGCCTCCTCCTGTTCCATCACGTGTGCTGCTGCTGCTGCTGCTGGGTTAGCGTTACCGGTCCCTGTTTATGGAACCTCTTCTCTTTATTACATTTATGACTGCATGGCGGTAAAAAGCATGTTACCTGTGCAAAGAAACATGACATTTTCAGCATTTAAAAGACAGTTTTTCCTTTGAAACTTTACAATCAATTTTCTCAAAAACTATAAGCTCTTTTTCAAATATTTTTTTCCCTCTTGTACCCACTCCCAAGGTGCACATACCCTGCTAATTTGGGGTATGTAGCATGTAAGGAAGCTTTACAAAGCACGAAAGTTCGGGTCCCCATTGACTTCCATTATGTTCGGAGTTCGGCGCGAACACCCGAACATCGCGGCGATGTTCGGCGAACGTTCTCGAACCCGAACATCTAGGTGTTCGCCCAACACTACCCGTGTTTCAGCAAAACACCTCCCGCTCTGGTCAGGGCTGTATTTAGGGTTTGGGCTCCCCTAGGCACCCAAAACCTATGGCGCCCCCCCCCCCTCCCCTGAGGAGGGCATTGGAATCGCGCAATGGGAGTGGTCACATACTGCAGTGGGCGTGTCCATAACATACAGTGGGTGTGGCCAATTAAAATTTCCTAGTAAGAGTGCAGTCCAAAGTCGGTGGGGCCACGTTTTCTCCCCGGGTATAAGTAAAGTGACCCTAAAAAAGCAAGTAGGAAATGTCCCCCCCCCCCCCCAAAAAAAAAAACAAAAAACACATTAGCCAGTGTTCTCTGGCACAAAATAGTGGTAGGTATTAGATTGTGAGCTCCCCAGAGAAAAGTCAGTGACATGACTATGTACTCTGTAATGTGCTGCAGGAGATGTCAGTGCTATATAAATACATAATAATAGTATGGTAGGACATTAGACTATGACTATGGTAGGATTAGAGTGTGAGCTCCTCTGAGGACAGTCAGTGACATGACTACGTACTCTGTGAAGTACTGCTGAAGATGGCAGTACAATATAGTGTAACACCTCTATAATGCTTTAACTGTAAAGAAATCCTCCAGACACCAATCAAGTTCTTTTTAAGAAATATTTGTATTAAATGATATGGATAAAAAAATAGTTTAGTGACAAAACATTCATAAACTTCTTATCTTCAGCCTGTTAGGATCAGGGCTAGTTCAGGAACCATATAAGTAATTCAGTTTATTAGCATTTACTTGCCAGAATTTTCCATACACAGCACTCTGCTATTTGTCACTTCTTCACTGCTGTCTTTTTAAAGTGGATCTGAATTCTTGCATAGGACAGAAGGGAAAGTAGAGAAATGTCTGGTGGTTACCTAGCAACATCCAGGATGAGACAAATATGTTGAATTGATAATTGTGAATGATCACTTAATGTATAAGAAGCACCGCTGTATTCTCTGTATTTTGTCTGCCAGCTGTTGTCACACAATCTCTTCAGACACTGCACTGCAGTCTTCACTCCTTTTCTGTAATCCTGTCACTTGTTGCTCTGTGTCACTCTTGTATGCATTGCTGTCCTGTTGTCTCTGTGTCACTGTAATGTCTCTGCTGTTTTCTGTTATCTCTCTCTGTTACAGGTACATTTTAATATCCTTGTCTTTCTTTCTTATTGCTTACTGTTTCTCTTCTGGCTTATCTCTCCAGTATTGCTGCTCTTTACTGGCCTGTAGCTGTGAGTGGTCTCTCTCCTCTCCTGTAATGTCTGCAGCTCTTTTTCTCTTCCTTAGTTCAGTTTCCGGTAAGTGCTTACTTGTCTGTGCCTCTGCCTTGCTCAGACCGTCTCACCAATGGCTGGTCTCTTCCCGTGTCTCTACTCTATTTCCTCACAAATCAAGCGTATTTCTTGCTGCAGTACAGTATAGTATCGTGACACACTTTATTTCTTGCTGCCTCATCACCTCAGTCTCCATGGCTACTTGACTCCTCCCCCTCACTAGCCTTCAACTGTAAAACTCAACTGTTACTTCCTCCCTGCACATGCCCAGCTTCTCTCTCTTCTTTCCTGCTCATGGGCTCCACCTGACAGCACCTGCAGGTTCCCTTTACAGCAGCACTTTCACAAAAAGTAAATGCATCTGTAACCCTTGGTGTGTGTGTCTGTTGCAATGACACACACACAGGGTTACATTCACCCCCTTTTTTTCAAATTGTAGTCCCTACAATTTTTCTTTTAACCAAGTCACAGTGTCTACATATAATCCGAACTGTTCAGGAAGTGGGGAATGTTGAGTATTTTTCCATTTTGACTCGTGGTCTAGTTCTGTTTGTGTAGAGCACCTTTGCTCTCCCTTCTCTGACTTCTCAAACTCTTTGCCTTGAGCTACCTTGACGTTTGTAAGCTGAATGGTTTCCGATGAACACTGTGTCCGTTTAGAACGCTTGAGCCGTTGAGGTTGTAGCATCGGTTGCCAATACGATTCCACTTCCTTTCTTCGAGAAGTATCTGTTCTATGTTGTAATACTTCATCTCCTACTAAGAAGTCGTTAATCATTACTTGCTGACTAGGTCCTGGTATTTCTCTATTTATCCGACTACTTTCACAGTCTTCAGCCTTCTGATGGCCTAAATCTTCTGGTGCTCTACCCTGAGCATGAATAATAGGTTCATCTGGATTCTTACTTTTGTTTCCTTCATTAGTTCCAGCTTCCAGAAAACTTTCAGTATCACTTGTTGTTCTTCCTGGTTGAGGAACAGATGAATCTGGATCACACCTCTGTCTAAATTCTTCATATAAAGTAGGTTGTACAGGGTATTTTGCTCCTCCTTGTTTCTGGCTGTACAAGAAGCTCTTCAAGTGATAATCACCATAGTGTCCCTGAGGCTTATATGGTCTCCAACGTCTTGCATCCATGCTACCTTGAACTGGAGTTCCACCAGGGCCAGTTAAATTAGCGGCTTCTGTACCTTTCCGTCCTTCCACAACGTCAAATTCAACCAAATCTCCATCTCTTAGACTGCAAAGATAATGCCTGGGGTTGTTCTTCTTCATGGCAGACCAGTGCACAAACACATCTTCTTTGGTGTCATTCCGATTTAAAAATCCGTATCCATTTCGCACATGAAACCATTTGACAATGCCTAGAACTTTGGTTGCGATGACCTTATTTTTTCTCTTTAGCTTATCTTCCTTCCATTTCTCTGAAGCCTTCATCTTTTGTCCTGCCATGCGGACCACCACTGCAGAATTCCTTGATTTTCTCTGAAAACCTCTTCCACAGTCTCTTGCAGTGTGATCACTATGGTGACAGATCCAACATCCTGATTCCTCCGTGTTTCTATATCTCCACCTTGAATTTTCTGTTCTGAGTTCAGTTTTCTCCATGTTTTGTTTCATTTTGGCTAACTCTTCACTTAGTTCTTTGAGTGTTGTTTTTATTTCTCTCAATTTCCCCTGAGTATTATTGGTTATGAATTCAACTGCTGAATTTGTATGAGTAATCATAGTGGTGTTTTGTTGCAGTGTTCCCAGCTAATTGGTTTCTTCCTCCTGACTGAGCTTGATAGCTAAGCTTTGAAGTGTCCGGAAATTCAAACTTGGAGAATATTCTACTTTCTGTTTTAAGGATCTTTTAATAAAGTTGCTCCTTAATCCCCATATAAACTGATCTCTCAGCCACACAGCAGAATCTGTGGTAGTTTGTCCTCTTTCCTTTTCCTCTTTTATCTGTAGTCCACTCATTATTTCTTGTAAGGCATTGGCGAACTGAGGAATATTTTCGTTATCCTTCTGAATTCTGTCAACAAATCTCTTTCTCCATAAATGCAGCTCTGTAGGATCTCCATATATGTCTTCCAATACCTCGATAATTTGTTTCAGCGATACTGGTGTGGGCAATTTAGCATTAATTACTGTTCGTTGAGCATCTCCCTCCAAAGTTATAACTGCTATTTCCATATGCAGCTCTATGGGCACTTTATAAGCCTGCACAGCACTCTCTATTCTTTCACTCCACTCTCTCAGGGCCATATTATAACCATTGAACCTTGGTAGGTATGCAGCTAACATCCCAATAGCAGTCATGGTCAACACTGATGTGTAGCTTGCTGACCATTCTCCTGCAGCCTGAGTAGCTGAAGCATCATTTCTGGTGGGTAGTGTAGGCTGAGACTCCATCTTCCAGTTTTAAGGCACTTAGGTAATATCCTGCCGACTGTACGCCAAATGTAACACCTCTATAATGCTTTAACTGTAAAGAAATCCTCCAGACACCAATCAAGTTCTTTTTAAGAAATATTTGTATTAAATGATATGGATAAAAAAATAGTTTAGTGACAAAACATTCATAAACTTCTTATCTTCAGCCTGTTAGGATCAGGGCTAGTTCAGGAACCATATAAGTAATTCAGTTTATTAGCATTTACTTGCCAGAATTTTCCATACACAGCACTCTGCTATTTGTCACTTCTTCACTGCTGTCTTTTTAAAGTGGATCTGAATTCTTGCATAGGACAGAAGGGAAAGTAGAGAAATGTCTGGTGGTTACCTAGCAACATCCAGGATGAGACAAATATGTTGAATTGATAATTGTGAATGATCACTTAATGTATAAGAAGCACCGCTGTATTCTCTGTATTTTGTCTGCCAGCTGTTGTCACACAATCTCTTCAGACACTGCACTGCAGTCTTCACTCCTTTTCTGTAATCCTGTCACTTGTTGCTCTGTGTCACTCTTGTATGCATTGCTGTCCTGTTGTCTCTGTGTCACTGTAATGTCTCTGCTGTTTTCTGTTATCTCTCTCTGTTACAGGTACATTTTAATATCCTTGTCTTTCTTTCTTATTGCTTACTGTTTCTCTTCTGGCTTATCTCTCCAGTATTGCTGCTCTTTACTGGCCTGTAGCTGTGAGTGGTCTCTCTCCTCTCCTGTAATGTCTGCAGCTCTTTTTCTCTTCCTTAGTTCAGTTTCCGGTAAGTGCTTACTTGTCTGTGCCTCTGCCTTGCTCAGACCGTCTCACCAATGGCTGGTCTCTTCCCGTGTCTCTACTCTATTTCCTCACAAATCAAGCGTATTTCTTGCTGCAGTACAGTATAGTATCGTGACACACTTTATTTCTTGCTGCCTCATCACCTCAGTCTCCATGGCTACTTGACTCCTCCCCCTCACTAGCCTTCAACTGTAAAACTCAACTGTTACTTCCTCCCTGCACATGCCCAGCTTCTCTCTCTTCTTTCCTGCTCATGGGCTCCACCTGACAGCACCTGCAGGTTCCCTTTACAGCAGCACTTTCACAAAAAGTAAATGCATCTGTAACCCTTGGTGTGTGTGTCTGTTGCAATGACACACACACAGGGTTACAATAGTACAGCAGTATGGCAGCACGGTGGCATAGTGGTTAGAGCTCTCGCTTTGCAGCGCTGGGTTCCCGGTTCGGATCCCAGCCAGGTCAACATCTGCAAGGAGTTTGTATGTTCTTCCTGTGTCTGTGTGGGTTTCCTCCTGGCACTCTGGTTTCCTCCCACATCCCAATAGCAAACGATACAGATAAGTTAATTGGCTTCCCACTAAAAATTGGCCCTAGACTACGATACATACATAGACATATGACTATGGTAGGGATCAGATTGTGAGCCCCTCTGAGGGACCGTTAGTGACAAGACAATATACTCTGTACAGCGCTGCGTAATATGTTGGCGCTATATAAATTAGTATAAGTACAGTATAAAGTAGCCAGGTCTATAGGTGTCCCCAGTATAGATAGCCAGGTCTATAGGTGTCCCCAGTATAGATAGCCAGGTCTATAGGTATCCCCAGTTTAGGTAGTAATCATGGGCATAACTAGAAATCACTGGGCCCCCTTGCGAAAATTTGGATGCCCCCCCCCCCCATAGGTGCCAAATAATCGTAATGGGGCAGCATTTCACCATAAAATAATCGTAAAGCAGCAATGTTTCACCAGAGAATAAACGCAATGAGTGCAACAATTCACCAGAGAATAATCGCAATGTGTGCAACATTTCAGCAGAGAATAATCGCAATGAGTACACCATTTCACCAGAGAATAAACACAATAAGTGCAACATTTCACCAGAAAATAATCGCAATTAGTGCAACATTTCAGCAGAGAATAATCGCAATGAGTACAACATTTCACCAGAGAATAAACGCAATAAGTGCAACATTTCACCAGAGAGTAATCGCAATGAGTGCAAATTTCACCAGAAAATAATCATACAGTGGGCAGCATTTCGGTTAGAGTTGGAAGGAGGGTTAGAGAGGGTGGGCAGAGAGAGAGAGAGACATAGGGTAAGCAGATAGACAGGTACAGAAAGTGTTAGGGCTGGTTCAGACGGACGCTTGCGGAGCGCTTACAGCAAGCGTTCGGAACGTCGTGTTAAACGCTCCCATTCAAGTGAATGGGAGCGTTTGCACTGAGCTTTTACACGAACGCGGCGTTTGGGTCTCGATTTTCTCTTCTGTTCATGGCCGCCCTGGAAGCTACATCTAGGGAAATAAAAACGCTGACCGCATCCAGACACGATAGCTGCTGAAACCCTGATTGCGCAGCAGCCGCACGTCATCAAACGCGAAGCCACGCAGACGTCCATGTGAACCAGCCCTAACAGTGTTCAAGAGAGAAGGAGTATGGGAAAAAAGGAACACAACAGAGCATTGTACATTACCTCCTCCCCTTCTGTCATGTGTCTGGCTGGCAGGCTGTCTCTGTGCACTCTGCTGGGCTGGCTATGGCAGCTATGTCCCTCTGGGTGTCTGTGAGGCAGGCTAGAGGCTGTCACTGGCAGGCTCAGGCTGCAGCTCCTCTCTCTGCTGTCATAGCTGGCTGCTCAATCATTCACTCGCTCTGTCTCCTCGTCTCTGTCCAGCTCTGGTATTTCCCGCCGATGCCACACATGGTGAAGATGCAGAGACGTCAGGCCAGCGTGAGTATGCCTGACGTCTCTCTCAGCATCAGGGAGCTGTAGGGGGAGCAGTGGAGGAGGAAAAGGGGGCCGGGCCAAAGCCTCAGAACTCCGGCTGCTCTTTGAGCCTCAGGGTCTTTCTCAGTTATGTGGTTGGCAGCGAGCGGAGTTCTAGGAGCCTCTGTGACCTGGACTGGGCGGCTGGGGCCTGCTGCCTGTGACCCTGGGGTAGCAGGTGGGTAGCTCAGCTGGTGGGCGGCTGGGGCCTGCTGCCTGTGACCTGGTGGCCTGCTGCCTGGGTGGCTGGGGCAGCTGGTGGTGGCCTGCTGGCTGCTGCCTGGGCGGCTGGGGCCTGCTGCCTGTGACCCTGGGCTGGGGCAGCTGGTGGTGGCTTGCTGGCTGCTGCCTGGGCGGCTGGGGCCTGCTGCCTGTGACCCTGGGCTGGGGCAGCTGGTGGTGACCTGGTGGCTGCTGTCTGGGCCGCTGGGGCCTGCTGCCTGTGACCCTTGGCTGGGGCAGCTGGTGGTGGCCTGCTGGCTGCTGCCTGGGCAGCTGGGGCCTGCTGCCTGTGACCCTGGGCTGGGGCAGCTGGTGGTGACCTGGTGGCCTGCTGCCTGTGACCCTGGGCTGGGGCAGCTGGTGGTGGCCTGCTGCCTGTGACCCTGGGCTGGGGCAGCAGGTGGTGGCCTGCTGGCTGCTGCCTGGGTGGCTGGGGCCTGCTGCCTGTGACCCTGGGCTGGGGCAGCTGGTGGTGGCCTGCTGGCTGCTGCCTGGGCGGTTGGGGTCTGCTGCCTGTGACCCTTGGCTGGGGCAGCTGGTGGTGACCTGGTGGCCTGCTGCCTGGGCGGCCGGGGACTGCTGCCTGTGACCCTGGGCTGGGGCAACCGGTGGTGGCCTGCTGCCTGGGCGGCTGCGGCCTGCTGCCTGTGACCCTGGGTTGGGGCAGCTGGTGGTGGCTGCCTGGGCGGCTGAGGGCTGCTGCCTGTGACCCTGGGCTGGGGCAGCTGGTGGTGGCCTGCTGCCTGGGCGGCTGGGGCCTGCTGCCTGTGACCCTGGGCTGGGGCAGCTGGTGGTGGCCTGCTGGCTGCTGCCTGGGCAGCTGGGGCCTGCTGCCTGTGACCCTGGGCTGGGGCAGCTGGTGGTGACCTGGTGGCCTGCTGCCTGTGACCCTGGGCTGGGGCAGCTGGTGGTGGCCTGCTGCCTGTGACCCTGGGCTGGGGCAGCAGGTGGTGGCCTGCTGGCTGCTGCCTGGGTGGCTGGGGCCTGCTGCCTGTGACCCTGGGCTGGGGTAGCTGGTGGTGGCCTGCTGGCTGCTGCCTGGGCGGCTGGGGTCTGCTGCCTGTGACCCTGGGCTGGGGCAGCTGGTGGTGACCTGGTGGCCTGCTGCCTGGGCGGCCGGGGACTGCTGCCTGTGACCCTGGGCTGGGGCAGCTGGTGGTGACCTGCTGGCTGCTGCCTGGGCGGCTGGGGTCTGCTGCCTGTGACCCTGGGCTGGGGCAGCTGGTGGTGACCTGGTGGCCTGCTGCCTGGGCGGCCGGGGACTGCTGCCTGTGACCCTGGGCTGGGGCAACCGGTGGTGGCCTGCTGCCTGGGCGGCTGCGGCCTGCTGCCTGTGACCCTGGGCTGGGGCAGCTGGTGGTGGCTGCCTGGGCGGCTGGGGGCTGCTGCCTGTGACCCTGGGCTGGGGCAGCTGGTGGTGGCCTGCTGCCTGGGCGGCTGGGGCCTGCTGCCTGTGACCCTGGGCTGGGGCAGCTGGTGGTGGCCTGCTGGCTGCTGCCTGGGCAGCTGGGGCCTGCTGCCTGTGACCCTGGGCTGGGGCAGCTGGTGGTGACCTGGTGGCCTGCTGCCTGTGACCCTGGGCTGGGGCAGCTGGTGGTGGCCTGCTGCCTGTGACCCTGGGCTGGGGCAGCAGGTGGTGGCCTGCTGGCTGCTGCCTGGGTGGCTGGGGCCTGCTGCCTGTGACCCTGGGCTGGGGTAGCTGGTGGTGGCCTGCTGGCTGCTGCCTGGGCGGCTGGGGTCTGCTGCCTGTGACCCTGGGCTGGGGCAGCTGGTGGTGACCTGGTGGCCTGCTGCCTGGGCGGCCGGGGACTGCTGCCTGTGACCCTGGGCTGGGGCAACCGGTGGTGGCCTGCTGCCTGGGCGGCTGCGGCCTGCTGCCTGTGACCCTGGGTTGGGGCAGCTGGTGGTGGCTGCCTGGGCGGCTGGGGGCTGCTGCCTGTGACCCTGGGCTGGGGCAGCTGGTGGTGGCCTGCTGCCTGGGCGGCTGGGGCCTGCTGCCTGTGACCCTTGGCTGGGGCAGCTGGTGGTGGCCTGCTGGCTGCTGCCTGGGCAGCTGGGGCCTGCTGCCTGTGACCCTGGGCTGGGGCAGCTGGTGGTGACCTGGTGGCCTGCTGCCTGTGACCCTGGGCTGGGGCAGCTGGTGGTGGCCTGCTGCCTGTGACCCTGGGCTGGGGCAGCAGGTGGTGGCCTGCTGGCTGCTGCCTGGGTGGCTGGGGCCTGCTGCCTGTGACCCTGGGCTGGGGCAGCTGGTGGTGGCCTGCTGGCTGCTGCCTGGGCGGCTGGGGTCTGCTGCCTGTGACCCTGGGCTGGGGCAGCTGGTGGTGACCTGGTGGCCTGCTGCCTGGGCGGCCGGGGACTGCTGCCTGTGACCCTGGGCTGGGGCAACCGGTGGTGGCCTGCTGCCTGGGCGGCTGCGGCCTGCTGCCTGTGACCCTGGGTTGGGGCAGCTGGTGGTGGCTGCCTGGGCGGCTGGGGGCTGCTGCCTGTGACCCTGGGCTGGGGCAGCTGGTGGTGGCCTGCTGCCTGGGCGGCTGGGGCCTGCTGCCTGTGACCCTGGGCTGGGGTAGCTGGTGGTGGCCTGCTGCCTGTGACCCTGGTGGTGACCTGCTGCCTGTGACCCTGGGCTGGGGCAACTGGTGGTGGCCTGCTGGCTGCTGCCTGGGCGGTTGGGGTCTGCTGCCTGTGACCCTGGGCTGGGGTAGCTGGGGTAGCTGGTGGTGGCTGCCTAAGCGGCTGGGGCCTGCTGCCTGTGACCCTGGGCTGGGGTAGCTGGTGGTGGCCTGCTGGCTGCTGCCTGGGTGGCTGGGGCCTGCTGCCTGTGACCCTGGGCTGGGGCAGCTGGTGGTGACCTGGTGGCCTGCTGCCTGTGACCCTGGGCTGGGGCAGCTGGTGGTGGCTGCCTGGGCGGCTGGGGCCTGCTGCCTGTGACCCAGGGCTGGGGTAGCTGGTGGTGGCCTGCTGCCTGTGACCCTGGGCTGGGGTAGCTGGTGGTGACCTGGTGGCCTGCTGCCTGTGACCCTGGGCTGGGGTAGCTGGTGGTGGCCTGCTGCCTGTGACCCTGGGCTGGGGTAGCTGGTGGTGACCTGGTGGCCTGCTGCCTGTGACCCTGGGCTGGGGTAGCTGGTGGTGGCCTGCTGCCTGTGACCCTGGGCTGGGGCAGCTGGTGGTGGCTGCCTGGGCGGCTGGGGCCTGCTGCCTGTGACCCAGGGCTGGGGTAGCTGGTGGTGGCCTGCTGCCTGTGACCCTGGGCTGGGGTAGCTGGTGGTGACCTGGTGGCCTGCTGCCTGTGACCCTGGGCTGGGGTAGCTGGTGGTGGCCTGCTGCCTGTGACCCTGGGCTGGGGTAGCTGGTGGTGACCTGGTGGCCTGCTGCCTGTGACCCTGGGCTGGGGTAGCTGGTGGTGGCCTGCTGCCTGTGACCCTGGGCTGGGGTAGCTGGTGGTGACCTGGTGGCCTGCTGCCTGTGACCCTGGGCTGGGGCAGCTGGTGGTGGCCTGCTGGCTGCTGCCTGGGTGGCTGGGGCCTGCTGCCTGTGACCCTGGGCTGGGGCAGCTGGAGGTGGCTGCCTGGGCGGCTGGGGCCTGCTGCCTGTGACCCTGGGCTGGGGTAGCTGGTGGTGACCTGCTGCCTGTGACCCTGGGCTGGGGTAGCAGGTGGTGACCTGCTGCCTGTGACCCTGGGCTGGGGCCTGCTGCCTGTGACCCCGGGCTGGGGTAGCTGGTGGTGGCTGCCTGAGCTGGGTAAGGGCGCTGGCTGGGTACCTGTCTGTCTGGACGAGTGGAGCGCTAGGTAGCGTAGCTGGGCGAGTGGGCAGGCTGCCAGTGGACTAGTAGCTGAGACTGAGAGAACTGGCTGGGCTGCAGCAGCAGCTGCTTCACGTGTCTATCTCCCGAGTCCCGACCCGACCTCCTCGTGCTGTCCTTCTGTGTGATCTAAAATGGTGCCGAGAGAGGAGGAGGTGGAGACACTTTTCCCAGGCTCGGCTAGTCCATTCAAATAGGGGGGGGGGGGGGGGCAGAGCATAGGAGGCCAATTTACTTCATAGCCTGTTCAGTGCTCTGCCTCTGTCAAGCCACGCCCCCCTCCCCGTATGTGCAAGTGGCTCTGGCTGGCTCATCACTCAGCCCGGCAAGCAGCTGAGTGCAATGAGAGTCAGACCAGAGGAAACCATTGTGGATGGTGGCGGCGGGGGAGCGCTTGCAAACTGTAAGGAGAAAATAACTGCTTGCTGCAATGGCTCGCCCCCCCCCCCCCCCCCCCCCCCCCCCCCCCCCCCCACACACACACACACACACAAAAATATAAATAAATAATTTAAAAGTCAGAAGGGAAAAAGAAAAAAAAAATATTATTATATTGAACAGTGGCCACCCGCCCTCCCCCCCCCGGGGACCCGCCCATGGCACCGGCCCACGAGTGCCTCTTAACCACCCTGGCGTTCTGATTAAATCGCCAGGGTGGCTGCGGGAGGGTTTTTTTTAAATAAAAAAAAAACTATTTCATGCAGCCAACTGAAAGTTGGCTGCATGAAAGCCCACTAGAGGGCGCTCCGGAGGCGTTCTTCCGATCGCCTCCGGCGCCTAGAATAAACAAGGAAGGCCGCAATGAGCGGCCTTCCTTGTTTTGCTTAGATCGTCGCCATAGCGACGAGCGGAGTGACGTCATCGACGTCAGCCGACGTCCTGACGTCAGCCGCCTCCGATCCAGCCCTTAGCGCTGGCCGGAACTTTTTGTTCCGGCTACGCTGGGCTCAGGCGGCTGGGGGGACCCTCTTTCGCCGCTGCTCGCGGCGGATCGCCGCAGAGCGGCGGCGATCAGGCAGCACACGCGGCTGGCAAAGTGCCGGCTGCGTGTGCTGCTTTTTATTTTACGAAAATCGGCCCAGCAGGGCCTGAGCGGCAGCCTCTGGCGGTGTTGGACGAGCTGAGCTCGTCCAGACCGCTCAGCAGGTTAACCTCCTCAGCGGTGTGGATGAATATATCCGTCCATCACCGCCGGAGGTCGCCGCTCAGGCCCTGCTGGGCCGATTTTTGCAAAATAAAAAGCAGCACACGCAGCCGGCACTTTGCCAGCCGCGTGTGCTGCCTGATCGCCGCCGCTCTGCGGCGATCCGCCGCGAGCAGCGGCGAAAGAGGGTCCCCCCAGCCGCCCGAGCCCTGCGCAGCCGGAACAAAAGTTCCGGCCAGCGCTAAGGGCTGGATCAGAGGCGGCTGACGTCAGGACGTCGGCTGACGTCCATGACGTCACTCCGCTCGTCGCTATGGCGACGATGTAAGCAAAACAAGGAAGGCTGCTCATTGCGGCCTTCCTTGTTTATTCTGGTCGCCGGAGGCGATCAGAATGACGCTTCCGGAGAGCCCTCTAGTGGGCTTTCATGCAGCCAACTTTCAGTTGGCTGCATGAAACAGTTTTTTTTTAATTTAAAAAAACCCTCCCGCAGCCGCCCTGGCGATCTTAATAGAACGCCAGGGAGGTTAATAGATACGGCCCTGGCTCTGGTGTGAACCACCCCATTGAGATACATTGATCAAGCGTATCCGCAGCCGCAAGCGGCTGCAAAACGCCAAAAGACCTGCTCAGTGTGCCCCAGCCCTGAATTTAGCGTATGCATCTTATGACTGGTCAATTTAGAACAATCATATTTGCGGATTTACACATTTCTTAAACAAAAAAAATGCTCCATGTCCAATAATGACACAAATAATTACATAATAAATAACAAATAATGACACAAATGTGTTAATTTAAAATGGGATAAACTTTTGTCATAATATTCAATAAAAATGTGATTTCCGACTCTGTATTAACCATATAATTTTGTCTATATACAAATTACAAGTTCCCAAAGTACAGTTTGTCTGCTCTGAAAGCCGCCGTTGCATTTTATAGCATAGCTGCTTTATTTAAATATTATTATGATTTTTAGTGAGATTTCTCTACCTTCTGCTGTCCCTGCAAGCTGAAACACTGGACAGGAATGTTTACTAATTGTGGCTGGCTGATAAGAAACATAAACAAGATAATGTAATCACTTGAGTTGGCTCTAAAGGTGCCCATACATCAATGTATGGGCAAAATTGACCAAGAGACAGCTCTCTCTCTGATTGAATCTGATCAAATACAGATCTGTTGTCTGTCCATACATAACAGTCCGATTCCCGATCAGTTTCAGCATGAAATCTCTTGGGAATCAGCCGAACATGCTGCTGTTCCTCTAATGTATAAACGTGTGTACCAGGGGCGTAGCAATAGGGGTTGCAGAGGTTGCGACCGCATCGGGGCCCTTGGGCCAGAGGGGCCCCGAAGGGCCCTCCCTCAACTACAGTATTAGCTCTCTATTGGTCCTGTGCTCATAATAATTACTTCTATAGATACTTTGAAGAGTGGTAATCATTAACAAACTGTTCCCCACCCCCTACTTGCACCTCTGACACTGTAGTTGCCATTGGCAGGTTTTGGTGCTCCGTATCAATTGTTATGTATAGTGTGCTTGGGGGCCCCCATTGTAAAACTTGCATCGGGGCCCACAGCTCATTAGCTACGCCACTGGTGTGTACATTACCTGTCCTGTGTCGCAGTGCCCATCCTTCTTTTGAATCCGATGCTCTTTAATTAGCCGTATACATGCCGCTGGCGTGTGACGTCACACTTGTGCCGACGGCATGTATGGGGCTAATGGAAGAACGGAAGATTCGGAAGACTGATGGGCACCACCACACAAAACAGGTAATGTATAAATGCGCACACACTTATACATTAGGGAACAGAGCGGGAGTAGTGTCGCTCACCCAGATATTGCTTGCCAATATTGCTGTACACCAGCGATCGACCACGATTACCCAACGTCCTACAGCATGTCCAACCGATATGTTTGACCAATTGCTCACATTGTCGGTCGGGCATGCACTTGGCGGCACCGATTTTCATTCGATTCTTAAAATAATTGAATCGGATAGTCAATCGACAGCCAAGTTGCCTGATGTATGGCTACCTTTAAGGCTCATACACACGTCCAACAAAATGCATGAACAACACCACGAGAAACCATTGCCGTGACTTGTGTTTTCTGCACACCAACCAATACTGCGCATGCAAGCGATAGAACAAGTGCACAATATCTGCCCAACAGTCGTGTGAGTCGATCCACCAGATGGAGCAAACCTTCTGTTATCAGTCGGTCATCTTGCTAAGCTTCGACTCTAAGCTTCCCACTGAAGAAGTAAGTGTGTTTAACTGTTTCAATGCTGTTCTGCTACCATTTTTTTCTGGTGCTAAGTTTTATGCTGTAAATAATCTTTTAGACTTGAGCAAAGAAAAAATGCTGAGTTTCACAGCACTTTAACCACTTGAGGACTGCAGTGTTAAACCCCCCTAAAGACCAGGCTCATTATTGATAAATTGGCCACTGCAGCTTTAAAGCCAAGCTGCAGGGCCGCACAACACAGCACACGAGTGATGCTCCCCCCCCCCTTTTCTCCCCACCAACACAGCTCTCTGTTGGTGGGATCTGATCGCCCCCCCTGTGTTTATTTTTCTTTTTATCAATATTTATGTTTATTTTTTTAAATAAAAATGCCTTTTTTTTTTACATTTATTCCCTGCTCCCTCCCTCCCGCCGCCAGTCACTCAGCGTGATCTCCTGTCATAGGCTTCAGCCTATGACAGACGATCACTCCCCAGTGTATGGAGGGGACAGCCGTGTCACACGGCTGTCCGCAGTACAGTACTGCCGATCGCAGCGCTGTACATGTAAATAGACGGAGAACACGCCGTCTAACAGTCTCCGGAGACTGAAGAGGGGGGGGAGCTCCGCCCCGAGCATGAGGTGCGCACGATCTCATGCAAATTAGAGCCCCAGGACCTGACGCCAATCGGCGTTAGGCGGTCCTGGGGCTGCCGCCGTTTCCACGCCCATTGGCATGGGGCAGTCTTTAGGTAGTTAAATGTATGCTGAGCACTGAAACATCAAATAAAAGGAGGGTAAATAAAAAGTCAAGGCAATTTAACCACTTGCCGACCGCCCACAGCCCATGGGCGGCGGCAAAGTGGATGCCTTAAGGACCGCAATACGCCTGACGGCGGCGGGTCCTTAAGGCGTGTACGGGGAGCGATCGCGTCATCTATGACGCGCGCTCCCCGCGGCGATAGGCCCCGCCCACCTTGCCCGATACCCCGCCGGCCAATTAGCAGCGCCGGCGGGGTTTAAATTTACGATCTGGCCAATAGAAATGTATAATACACTTTGTTTACATGACAAAGTGTATTATACAGGCTGCCTCCTCCTCCTCTGCACGCAGCTTCGCACGGATCGTCCGAGGAGGAGGCAGCCCTGTAGTGAGAGCAGCAAACAGGTTTTTTGCACCCACAGACCCCCAGATCACCCACCCCAGCCCTCAGGACCCCCCCTGACCACCCTAGCACGCCCCTGTGTACACCCAAGCACCCCCTAATAAACCCATCAATCACCCCCTGCCACTATCTGCCGACGCTGATCTGTAGATTAGGTCCCTAACTGCCCCCTAGGGTCCCTTGATCACCCCCCCTACCCTCAGATCCCCCCAGCCCCCCCCCCCAGCCCCCCACCCCTGTATACTGTATAAATCTGCCTCACCCACTGACCACCTGTCTATCACCTGTCTGTCACTTTTCTATCACCCCTTGTCACCACCACCCATCAGAGCAGACCCTAAACTGTCCCTTGGGGGCACCTGATCACCCACCCAGACCCCCAGATTGTCCTCAGACCCCCCCCCTGATAACCTCCCCAGTGCATTGTTTACATCTATTCTCCCCTGTAATCACTCACTGACCTCCCATCGGTCACCCCCTGTGTCTGCCACCCATCAGATCAGGACCCAATCTGCCCCGTGCGGGCACCTAATCAACCCCCCTCACCCTCAGATCGCCCTCAGACCCCCCCCCCCCCCCCAATCACCTTCCCAGTGCATTGTATTTGATTGTGCTGTCATTGTATTTCATTGTGCTGTCATTGTATTTGATTGTCCCGTGATTGGCCTGTGATTGTCCCGTGATTGGCCTGTGATTGTCCCGTGATTGGCCTGTGATTGTCCCGTGATTGGCCTGTGATTGTCCCGTGATTCGATAAAGGACCCAATCCGGACTCAACCTTCACATATAGATTCTTCAGGAATACATATTTATTTGCAGCGGTTATACAGCATAAAAACAGCACAACGTTTCGGGCGTGAGGCCCTTTCTCAAGTGGGAGCAAATAAATATGTATTCCTGAAGAATCTATATGTGAAGGTTGAGTCCGGATTGGGTCCTTTATCGAATTTGCTTTGTATATGGAGGTATGATGGAGCCTCTTCCCTGTCTGTGACTCCCAACAAAATCAAGCATCAGCTGAGGCCCGCAGGCTATGTGTTTTATTGCTATTGTCCCGTGATTGGCATGTGATTGTCCCGTGATTGCCCTGTGATTGTCCAGTGATTGGCTGTGATTGGCTTTGATTGTCCCGTGATTGGCTTTGATTGTCCCGCGATTGCCCTGTGATTTGCTTTGATTGTCCTGTGATTGCCCTGTGATTGCCCTGTGATTGGCCTGTGATTGTCCCGTGATTGGCCTGTGATTGTCCCGTGATTGGCCTGTGATTGTCCCGTGATTGGCCTGTGATTGTCCCGTGATTGGCCTGTGATTGGCTTTGATTGTCCCGTGATTGGCCTGTGATTGTTTCTGATTGCTTCTGATTCCCCACTCGCCACCACCCCCCTGTCACTATCCTAGTGATCTAAAAACAGTGATCAGTGGAAACTGTCACTTTTTTAGTATCACTAGTGTTAGCAGTTAGGCCAGTTAGCTAGGCCCCTTTGTTAGTGTCAGTTAGTGCTCAGCCCACTGCACCACAGTCACTAATTAGCGTCATCACTGTCGCTAATCAACATTGTTACTATATAGTATCTGTAAGTGATCATTACTGATCGCAGTCAGATCTATTAGGGTCACTAGGATCCACTAAAAAACGCAGTGTTTGCCCGATCAGGTCTGATCGTTCGCCTGCACTTGCGTTCAGCCCACCCCACCGCAGTGACAGAATTTTTTTTTCTGATCACTGCAAAAACCACTGTACACTAGCTGTGCACTGTAAACATCAGTTTTGATTTTTTTTTAATCAAAACTCAGTGATCACAGCTTTCTACCGCTCAAATACTCCCTTTCGCTAAGTAGGTGCTCTTTTTTCTGGGTAGTCTCAGAAGAATACCCCCTAAATTTAGCAGTCCACCATGGCAAGAAAGGGGTATTCCGATGATGAGGTTCTCAGGTACATGGCCCAGTCGGATGAGGACGATTGGGACGAACCATTCGACGAATCATCTGGGTCAGAGTTTGTACCTGAATTGAGCAGTGGCTCACTGACCGATAGTGATGACGAGGTTGAGGTCCCGGCTAGAGCCAGGCGTACCACACCCCATGTCGTTGGACCGCAGGTGGCGCAGGATCAGCCTCAAAGGCAGCAGAGTGGTGCTCGTGCTGGTCTGAGATTTCATGGTGGGGCAGGCACCAGCAGCACAGCATCTCCTGGACCTAGAACCAGTACTTCCGTACACCCTGGTGAAGTGGCGAGCACCAGCGTGGAAGTTGAAACTGGTTCGGTGGCACGTGTAGTAACACCCCAGTCGCAGCCATCAAGTACACGGGCCCGTACTACCCCTAGTTTACCAGAGGTGCTGGCAAATCCAAATTGGCAATCCCCTGATACCGCCGCACCCGTACTGCCCCCTTTCACCGCCCAGTCTGGAGTCCAGGTGATGACAGATAATCTAGGATCGCCCCTAGACTTTTTTTTATCTGTTCATCACCCAGGATCTCTTAGATCTAGTCGTGGCAGAGACCAACCGTAAAGCCACACAATTTCTAACCGCCAATCCGAATGTCTTCCTTGCCCAGCCATTTCGGTGGAAACCAGTCCAAGTTTCCGAACTTAAAATTTTTTTGGGCCTTCTCTTAAACATGGGACAAATCAAACAAAATGTGTTGCGGTCTTATTGGTCTACAGACCCATCACAACATGTTCCCTTGTACTCTGCTGCCATGTCCAGGACACGATTTGAGAACATCCTGCGCTTCCTGCACTTCAATGATGATGAAACCTGTCATGAAAGTGACCACCCTGCTTTTGACCGGCTCCACAAAATTCGGCCCCTCATAGACCACCTGTCATCAAAATTTGCAGATGCTTATACCCCTGAACAGCAAATCTGCGTAGATGAGTCCCTCATACGTTTTACCGGGCGCCTTGGCATCAAACATTACATCCCAAGCAAGCGCGCCCGGTATGGGGTGAAACTGTATAAGCTCTGTGAAAGGGCCACAGGCTATACATCTTATTTTAGGGTCTATGAGGGAAAAGACTCCAAATTGGAGCCGGTCGGATGCCCTGACTACCTGGGGAGCAGTGGAAAGGTTGTGTGGGACTTGGCGTCACCCTTGTTCCAGAAGGGGTACCATCTTTATGTGGACAATTACTACTCAAGTGTGGCCCTCTATCAGCACTTAAAGTTAGAAGGAATCCGATGCTGTGGCACCGTGCGGCATAGTCGCCGGGGCTTCCCCCAACGGCTCATTACCACCAAACTTCAACGGGGGCAGAGGGCCGCATTGAGTGCTGACGACCTGCTCGCGGTGAAATGGAAGGACAAGAGGGACGTTTACTTTCTGTCCACCATTCACGCAGACACGACAGTCCAAATTCAACGGTGAACTGAGGTCATTGAAAAACCCCTTGTCGTCCACGAGTATAATACCAACATGGGAGGGGTGGACTTCAATGACCAGAGGTTAGCGCCCTATTTACTTTCCCGCAAAACAAGGCGCTGGTATAAAAAAGTGTCCTTTTATTTAATTCAATTGGCAGTTTACAACAGCTTTGTTCTCTACAGTAAGGCTGGGAGAACTGGATCGTTTCTACAATTTCAGAGACAGATCACTATGGAACTCCTGTATCCAGGAGGTGCCCGGGCCCGACCCCAAGATGCAACTAGCAGGCTGCATGGAAGGCATTACGCCTATCCGATTCCGAGTACCCCAGGTCACCGAATCCGAAGAAAACGTTGTCGTGTCTGCAGCAGGGCTGGAACAAGGCATGACACCACTGTTTATTGTCCCCGCTGCCCTGACCAGCCTGGACTATGCCTAGGGGAGTGTTTTGAGAGGTACCATGAGCAGGTACACTATTAGAGAGTAGGAAACTACAGACACAGCGGTAGGCACACAAGGGTCTCTCAGTGCTATTTCACACTGCTGCGATGCGTTAGGGCAAAATGCCTAGCGAAAGTCACACTTTGCGGTCCCCCCCTACGCCGGAAGTGCTTGACTTAACGCTAGTGCATGCCTACGTTACTGCGTGGCTTCTGTGGCAATTTCGATCGGCCCGGAAGTCATGTTAGTCTATGGCGACGCAGTCCATTACTAGGCCGAATGCTACTCTTGTGGTATTCCCTGAAGGTCTGTTTTGGACGATACGGTGCGGCGGGCTCAACCCACCGGATATGTCAATATGCAGTGTGAAACCAAACATCTGGTTTTGAGAGAGCGTAATACACAGGGCTGCCAGAAACCTCTCCTTTCACTTGGGACAAAATGCGTAATGTACTTCGCCACAACTCTGTGCGATTTGCACTTCGCACATTGTCCCATGGGGGAGGAGAGGTTTGTCCTCGGGAGGTAAGTTAAAAAAAACAAAAAAAAACAAAAAACAGGTAAGCAAAGAAGCTAATGTTTAGTTTGCAATGTTAAGGTTTTTATTAAAAAAGTTCAGTTTTATTAATGTTAATGAAGTAATTGCTTTGCTGCTTGCCTGTTTTTTGTTTTTTTGTGTGTTTTTTTTCCTTTTTCCATCCAATAACCTTCCAGGTGGACCGAGCGAACGACTAACCAGCTGCAGCACTGATGGTGCATCATGACAGAACATTGCGCGTCTGTCAGCTTACACATAAGTTGGTGCATGCAACGCTGCAGGACGAGATTTCTCCTCCGCAGTCAAAAAGATACGTTTGCCGAGGCATATGGGCCGAGGAGTGGTGTTGGGGATTCATATGCTTTGGCAAACACTTTGTATCAAAAAAGAACTCTGGCAATGATTTGTTCATCCACATCGATCGGTGTGAATGGATAAATCAGGTTTGCCAGGGCATACGAGCTGGTGGGTTTGGATTTTTGGGGCGGCAGCTCCTATGTCCTGGCAGACGCCTTCCTCCTCTTTTTTTTTTTTTTTCCAAATTTTTTTGGCAGATATTTTTACATCCACATTGATTGATTGTTTGACGTTCATTTTTCCTTTCAGCCCAGAGTGCATTACCCTTATGCCCAATATAAGGAGTATAGCAGAAACTCCTAATACTGGCCATACATGTAATGATTGCAGAGACCCTAAAATGCCAGGACAGACCCCACGAATGATGCCATTTTGAAAAGAGGACACCCAAAAGTATTCCGTGAGGTGCATGGTGAGTTCATAGAATGTTTTATTTTTTGTCACAAGTTAGCAGAAATTGTGGTTTTGTGTTTTTTTGTTTTTTTTTTTCCACAAAATGTCATTTTCCGCTAACTTGTGACAAAAAATAAAATCTTCTATGAACTCACCATACTCCTAACGGAATACCTTGGGGTGTCTTCTTTCTAAAATGGGGTCATTTGTGGGGTTCCTATACTGCCCTGGCATTTTAGGGGCCCTAAACCGTGAGGAGTAGTCTGGAAATCAAATTCCGCAAAATGACCTGTGAAATCCTAAAGGTACTCATTGGACTTTGGGCCCTTTAGCGCAGTTAGGGTGCAAAAAAGTGCCACACATGTGGTATCGCCGTACTCGGGAGAAGTAGTATAATGTGTTTTGTGGTGTATTTTTACACATACCCATGCTGGGTGGGAGAAATACCTCTGTAAATGACAATCTTTTGATTTTTTTACACACAATTGTCCATTTACAGAGTTATTTCTCCCACCCAGCATGGGTATGTTTAAAAATACACCCCAAAACACATTGTACTACTTCTCCCGAGTACGGCGATACCACATGTGTGGCACTTTTTTGCACCCTAACTGTGCTAAAGGGCCCAAAGTCCAATGAGTACCTTTAGGATTTCACAGGTCATTTTGCGGAATTTGATTTCCAGACTACTCCTCACGGTTTAGGGCCCCTAAAATGCCAGGGCAGTATAGGAACCCCACAAATGACCCCATTTTAGAAAGAAGACACCCCAAGGTATTCCGTTAGGAGTATGGTTAGTTCATAGAAGATTTTATTTTTTGTCAAAAGTTAGCGGAAAATTGATTTTTATTGTTTTTTTCACAAAGTGTCATTTTCCACTAACTTGTGACAAAAAATAAAATCTTCTATGAACTCACCATACTCCTAACGGAATACCTTGGGGTGTCTTCTTTCTAAAATGGGGTCATTTGTGGGGTTCCTATACTGCCCTGGCATTTTAGGGGCCCTAAACCGTGAAGAGTAGTCTGGAAATCAAATTCCGCAAAATGACCTGTGAAATCCTAAAGGTACTCATTGGACTTTGGGCCCTTTAGCGCAGTTAGGGTGCAAAAAAGTGCCACACATGTGGTATCGCCGTACTCGGGAGAAGTAGTATAATGTGTTTTGTGGTGTATTTTTACACATACCCATGCTGGGTGGGAGAAATAACTCTGTAAATGGACAATTGTGTGTAAAAAAAATGAAAACATTGTCATTTACAGAGATATTTCTCCCACCCAGCATGGGTATGTGTAAAAATACAGCCCAAAACACATTATAGTACTTCTACTGAGTATGGCAATACCACATGTGTGGTACTTTTTTGCAGCCTAACTGCGCTAAGGGGTCCAAAGTCCAATGAGCACCTTTAGGCTTTACAGGGGTGCTTACAATTTAGCACCCCCCAAAATGTTAGGACAGTAAACACACCCCACAAATGACCCCATTTTGGAAAGTAGACACTTCAAGGTATTCAGAGAGGGGCATGGTGAGTCCGTGGCAGATTTCATTTTTTTTTGTCGCAAGTTAGCAGAAATGGAAACTTTTTTTTTTTTGTCACAAAGTGTCATTTTCCGCTTACTTGTGACAAAAAATAATATCTTCTATGAACTCACTATGCCTCTCAGTGAATACTTTGGGATGTCTTCTTTCCAAAATGGGGTCATTTGGGGGGTATTTATACTATCCTGGAATTCTAGCCCCTCATGAAACATGACAGGGGGTCAGAAAAGTCATAGATGCTTGAAAATGGGAAAATTCACTTTTTGCACCATAGTTTGTAAACGCTATAACTTTTACCCAAACCAATAAATATACACTGAATGGGTTTTTTTAATCAAAAACATGTTTGTCCACATTTTTTGCGCTGCATGTATACAGAAATTTTACTTTATTTGAAAAATGTCAGCACAGAAAGTTAAAAAAATCATTTTTTTGCCAAAATTCATGTCTTTTTTGATGAATATAATAAAAAGTAAAAATCGCAGGAGCAATCAAATAGCACCAAAAGAAAGCTTTATTAGTGACAAGAAAAGGAGCCAAAATTCATTTAGGTGGTAGGTTGTATGAGCGAGCAATAAACCGTGAAAGCTGCAGTGGTCTGAATGGAAAAAAAGTGCCTGGTCCTTAAAGAGAAACTCCGACCAAGAATTGAACTTTATCCCAATCAGTAGCTGATACCCACTTTTACATGAGAAAAATAATGATTTTCACAAACAGACCATCAGGGGGCGCTGTATGACTGATTTTGTGCTGAAACCCCTCCCACAAGAGGCTCTGGTACCGTACGGTACTCTGGGCAAACTGTCACAATGTAACAATGTTCAGACAGGAAATAGCTGTCTGTTAAAGCCAGACCAGCTAGAAACAGCTCCATAATCTGCCCACAGTAACAATGTCACCATGTAATACATGTCAGAATGTGAATCTGGGAGAGGAAAGATTTTACAATGAGCAAACACTGACTAAATCATTTATACATAATTATGGTAAAAATGAAGCACTTTTTTTATTACATTATTTTCACTGGAGTTCCTCTTTAAGGGGTAGAAAGACTGTGGTCCTCAAGTGGTTAAACATGCAGCGCTGTGCCAGTATTGGGAGTTACATTATAGTTATGTGCTCAGATAATGTTTTTAAAGGCTGAATTTCTCTGTACTTTTTAAAGAGAATCTGTATTGTTAAAATTGCACAAAAGTAAACATACCAGTGCGTTAGGGGACATATCCTATTACCCTCTGTCACAATTTCGCCGCTCCCCGCCGCATTAAAAGTGGTTAAAAACAGTTTTAAAAAGTTTGTTTATAAACAAACAAAATGGCCACCAAAACAGGAAGTAGGTTGATGTACAGTATGTCCACACATAGAAAATACATCCATACACAATCAGGCTGTATACAGCCTTCCTTTTGAATCTCAAGAGATCATTTGTGTGTTTCTTTCCCCCTGCATCTCTCATGCACTGAAGTTTCAGGCTGCTCTTTTCTTCCTGCAAACAGCTTTGCCCTTGCCTGTAATTCCTCACTATGTGAAAGCCCAGCCAGCTCAGAGGACGATTTATCCAGCTTGTAAAAGATAAGAGAGAAGAGAGAAGCTGCTCTAATCTAAATAACACACAGGCAGTGTGCATAGAGGGGCCTGAAAGGGGGAGTTCATAGCAGAACCACAACACTGAAGAACTTGGCAGCCTTCCAGACACAGGCTGACAAGTCTGACAAGAGAGAGATAAGTTGATTTATTTCAGAGACTGTGATAGTACAAAGTGCTGCAGTAAGCCAGAACACATTAGAATAGCTTTTGGAACTTGTAGGATGATAAAAAACAGGATGCAATTTTTGTTACGGAGTCTCTTTAAATCACCCTGATATTTTCTAATGAAACTGTTCTCGTCTTGGACATAAATTTGTCTCAACAGCACCTCCTACTGGTTAATGTTAATATGACTGTTCTATTACAGCCATCCCCGCCTCCCACATTGCCACACATTTATTATAATTTATTCCACTTTTTAAAGCTCTAACATGTTACGCAGCGCTGGACAATGAACACATTTGTAAATAAAACTCTTTTCTGCTGAGAAATTCCCAGAAAGTTAATATATAAAACTTATAGGCTTAGTTACACAACCATTTTTTACAAAAAATTGGAAAAACACATTTGTAACATTTGGCCAGACACGTTTCAAGCTTTTATTGAACAGTTAAAGGGTGTTTCTCGGGCGTACATGTAAAAAGGCCTCCTGGATAAAAGGGCTCCTATGTAACCGATAAACAGGATTTTAGTTATAAAAGGGCACTGGATATAGCTGATAAACGTGATTTTGTTTATAAAAGTGCACTTGATTTCATTTATAAAAGGGCACTGGATATAGCTGATAAATGTGATGTGATTTTGTTTATATAAGTGCAACGGATATAGCCGATAAACGTGATTTCATTTTTAATAGGGCACTAGATATAGCTGATAAAAACGTGATTTTGTTTATAAAAAGGCACTGGATATAGCTGCTAAATGGGATTTTGTTTATAAAAGGGAACCGGATATAGCCGATAAACGTGATTTCATTTATAAAAGGGCACTGGATATAGCTGATAAACGTGATTTAATTTATAAAAGGGCACCGGATATAGCCGAGAAGCATGATTTCATTTATAAAAGGGCACTGGATATAGCTGATAAACGTGATTTAATTTATAAAAGGGCACCGGATATAGCCGAGAAACATGATTTCATTTATAAAAGGGCACTGGATATAGCTGATAAACGTGATTTTGTTTATAAAAGGACACTGGATATAGCTGATACATGTGATTTTGTTTATAAAAAGGCACTGGATATAGCTGATACATGTGATTTTGTTTATAAAAAGGCACTGGATATAGCTGTTAAATGTGATTTTGTTTATAAAAGGGCACCGGATATAGCCGAGAAACATGATTTCATTTATAAAAGGGCACTGGATATAGCTGATAAACATGATTTTGTTCATAAAAGGGCACTGGATATAGCTGATAAACGTGATTTTGTTTATAAAAGGGCACTGGATATAGCTGTTAAATGTGATTTTGTTTATAAAAAGGCACTGGATATAACTGATAAACGTGATTTTGTTCATAAAAGGGCACTAGACATAGCTAATAAACAGGATTTGGTTTATAAGAGGGCACCGGATATAGCCGATAAACATGCTGTTTTTTTTTAAAAGGACACTGGATATAGCCGATAAACTTGATTTAGTTTATAAAAGGATACCAGAATCTCATTGACCATACAAAACAGTGAAATAATCCCGGTTGAAGAAAAAACTGACATTCAGCTCCTCCTACAGTAAAGTATGTGATTACGCAGAATACATTTCACACTAGAATTTGTCCTCTCAAGTGCCACTTGGATTGCAAGCCCCCTACTCCATGCCAACACATTGCGTTTCTGGTTGACGGCAGTTTAGGCATCAGAGATTGAGGGGAAGGTTTAAGCCCCATCTACATGATACGATTCTTTGTACGATTCGATTACGATTCTATTTAGGATCCGATTAAATCAGACATGTCCGAACGGGATTTGATTCAATTCGCTATTGTTTTGGAACGGCAAATCGAATTGAATCAAATCCCGGACATGTCGGATTGTAAATAGAATCATACAAAGAATCGTACCGTGTAGATGGGGCTCAAGGATCTGGAAGAGGTTTACATTAAGAGGGAGATTAACATTAGAAATCAGGATGGGGTTAACCTCATCACACCTACTTAGTGGCTGGATAGTGTTCAGTAAGCCAGTACCTATTCACCAAGGAGAGCTCAGGCAAGACTCTATAACATTGCTACTGCCTACTGAGCACACCCTAGTGGCTGCAGCTCTGGCATTTTGAGTCCGCCAGGAGAAAAGTGTGATATAAATGTTCTGTCTGGTGATGGTGTCTCTTCTAGTGTTGGGCGAACAGTGTTCGCCACTGTTCGGGTTCTGCAGAACATCACCCTGTTCGGGTGATGTTCGAGTTCGGCCGAACACCTGACGGTGCTCGGCCAAACCGTTCGGCCACATGGCCGAACTAAGAGCGCATGGCCGAACGTTCCCCGAACGTTCGGCTAGCGCTGTGATTGGCCGAACGGGTCACGTGGTTCGGACCCGAACGCGCTCTGATTGGCCGAACGGTCACGTGGTTCGGGTAAATAAATACCCGAACCACGTCATATCTCCGCCATTTGTCTGTGGGTTTAGCTTTGGGTAGGCAGGCAGGGTAGTTCGCGCTCCAGCCACGCTAGCCAGGGTCCCCCCTGTCATTGTGTCACTGCTGGGAACAGTAGTACACCGCTTGCTCAGCCACACTATATAGCATTCTGTTTACTGCCACTCTGTGTACCTCGCTCAGCCACACTATATAGCATTCTGTTTACTGCCACTCTGTGTCTGCTGGGAATAGTAGTACACCGCTTGCTCAGCCACACTATATAGCATTCTGTTTACTGCCACTCTGTGTACCTCGCTCAGCCACACTATATAGCATTCTGTTTACTGCCACTCTGTGTCTGCTGGGAATAGTGGTACACCGCTCGCTCAGCCACACTATATAGCATTCTGTTCACTGTTCTGTGTCTGTTTGGAATAGTGGTACACCGCTCGCTCAGCCACACTATATAGCATTCTGTTTACTGTTCTGTGTCTGCTGGGAATAGTGGTACACCGCTCGCTCAGCCACACTATATAGCATTCTGTTTACTGTTCTGTGTCTGCTGGGAATAGTGGTACACCGCTCGCTCAGCCACACTATATAGCATTCTGTTTACTGTTCTGTGTCTGCTGGGAATAGTGGTACACCGCTCGCTCAGCCACACTATATAGCATTCTGTTTACTGTTCTGTGTCTGCTGGGAACAGTAGTACACCGCTCGCTCAGCCAGAGTATATAGCATTGTGTTTACTGCCACTCTGTGTACATCGCTCAGCCAGACTATATACCATTGTTTACTGACACTCTGTGTACACCGCTCAGCCAGACTATATACCATTGTTTACTGACACTCTGTGTACACCGCTCAGCCAGACTATATACCATTGTTTACTGCCACTCTGATTCTGCTGGGAACAGTAGTACACCGCTCGCTCAGCCAGACTATATAGCATTGTGTTTACTGCCACTCTGTGTACACCGCTCAGCCAGACTATATACCATTGTTTACTGACACTCTGTGTACACCGCTCAGCCAGACTATATACCATTGTTTACTGAAACTCTGTGTACACCGCTCAGCCAGACTATATACCATTGTTTACTGCCACTCTGATTCTGCTGGGAACAGTAGTACACCGCTCGCTCAGCCAGACTATATACCATTGTTTACTGACACTATATAGCAGACTATATAGCATTGTGTGTACACCGCTCAGCCAGACTATATACCATTGTTTACTGACACTCTGTGTACACCGCTCAGCCAGACTATATACCATTGTTTACTGCCACTCTGATTCTGCTGGGAACAGTAGTACACCGCTCGCTCAGCCAGACTATATACCATTGTTTACTGACACTCTGTGTACACCGCTCAGCCAGACTATATACCATTGTTTACTGCCACTCTGATTCTGCTGGGAACAGTAGTACACCGCTCGCTCAGCCAGACTATATAGCATTGTGTTTACTGCCACTCTGTGTACACCGCTCAGCCACACTATATAGCATTGCGTACTCTGCCAGTCAGTGTGTATATTGCTGGGATCAGTAATACTCCACTCACCGTCAACCACTATATGAGCTCAACATGAGTTCCCCAGAGACCTCCGCTGTGAGCAGCACTCCCAACAACAGCAACAGCCAACGCCCCACGCAAGCTATAACATCCACCCCAGCAGCCAGTGGTCAGCAGCAGCCCTCCCCGGAGGAGAACGTTGTGTCCATCAGTCCGTCGCCAGAGCGATTAATGAGGGCTGCCATTGAGGAGATGATGGGGCCTGATGTGGAGGAGGAGGTCTGGCTCAGGCCAGCATCCCAAGTTAATGTTGAGGACGATGAGGGGTCTGTGTCTGGGGATGTTGGGGTGGCAGAGGTGGTGGGTGGGTCAGACTCAGGAGAAGAGTTGTATGATGAGGATGATGATCGGGACCATCTGTATGTGCCTCAGAGTCCGACCCCGGAAAACATGTTGTATCGTGTGTTTAGGTACTAAAATCTGCGTTCCCTCCCAGTAGTGTTGGGCGAACAGTGTTTGCCACTGTTTGGGTTCTGCAGAACATCACCCTGTTCGGGGTGACTATATAGCAGACTATATAGCATTGTGTTTAATGCCACTCTGTGTACACGGCTCAGCCACACTATATAGCATTGTGTTTACTTCCACTCTGTGTCTGCTGGGAACAGTAGTACACCGCTCACCCGCCACTGTATAGCATTGTGCTCTGTGTCACTGCTGACAATAGTGGTACACCGCTCACCCACCACTGTATAGCATTTCTGTACTGCCACTGTACTGCTGCCAGTCAGCGTGTACTTTAAGGATAAGTGAAATGAGGAAGAAATCCGGTGAAAGAGGGAGGGGCAAGGGAAGAGGTGTTTCCCCTGACGGTTCACGTACAGGCCACAGGGGAGCACCCAAGAAAACCCACTCAATACTGCCCATGTTGTCCAGGACAACAACCCTCACAGATCCAAAAGAACAGGACCAGATAATTACTTGGATGACCTCTCAAGCGTCCAGCAGTGGGTTAAGCAGCACCAGCACATCACGCACGAGGTCCGAGTCCTCAGCCAGTTAAAGTCTGGGCTTTCTTTGAAGACTGCACTGAGGATGTTACCATGGCGATTTGCAAGGTGTGCAAGACCCGCCTGAGCAGGGGGAAAAGTATTAACAACCTCTCCACCACCAGCATGAGCCGCCACATTCTATCCAAACATCCCACTCTGTGGGCAAACGCGGCAGGACAGGGTACCACCAGCAACACTGCCTCCCTTGGGTTCACCAGACTCACCACCAGACCCGCCTCAGCAGCAGCAGTAGCCCAGCCATTGCGTGGTTCACAACATTCACAAACATCAGACGATGCTGACACTGTCACTTTCCGGACTAGTGCTCTTGAGGTCTCCCAGTGTTCATCAAACACAACAACCAACAGCCCTTCGGTGTGCAGCGCTACGGTTGAGTTGTCTGTCTCTGAGATGTTTGAGCACAAGAGGAAATTGCCAGCAAATGACCCCCGGGCCGTGGCAGTAACAGCCAGCCAGCATAGCCAAGCTTCTGGCCTGCGAAATGCTGCCATATCGAGTGGTGGAGACAAACAGCTTCAAGGGCATGATGTCAGTGGCCATCCCACGTTACGTGGTTCCCAGCCGCTACCACTTTGCGCGCTCTGCAGTGCCTGAGTTGCATGAGCACGTGGTCAGCTAAATAACCCGAAGCTTGAAGAATGCCGTTGCCTGCAAGGTTCACCTCACCACTGACACCTGGACGAGTGCGTTCGGCCAGGGTCGATACATCTCCCTTACCGCGCACTGGGTGAACCTTGTGGAGCCTGGCAGCGATTCCTCACCTGCTACGGCGCGGGTGTTGCCCACGCCGCAAACAGCTGGATAACAACAGCAGCACCTACCTCTCTGACTCCTTCTCCTCCAACGCATCTCAAAGCTGTACCTCATCCGGAAATGCTAACCCAGCACCAGCAGCAGTAGGATCGTGGAAGCAGTGCAGCACAGCTGTTGGCATGCGTCAGCAAGCGTTGCTGAAGCTGATCTGCCTTGGGGATAAGCAGCACACAGGGGAGGAAATTTGGAGGGGAATAAAGGAACAGACGGATTTGTGGCTGGCACCGCTGGACCTGAAACCGGGCATGAAGCTAGACACCTGGCACGAACTGGCAATGTACGCAATAGAGGTGCTGGCTTGCCCGGCAGCCAGCGTTATGTCGGAACGCTGTTTCAGTGCTGCCGGAGGCATCATCACAGATCGGCGTATCCGCCTCTCCACAGAAAATGCAGACCGTCTGACTCAAATTAAAATGAATCAATCCTGGATTGGAAACGACTACGCAACACTCCTGGACCCCAACCAAGTAACATGACCGATGAACATCTGGGATGGTTTAGCGTTTCCGGTCCCTGTTTATTGAACCTCTCATCTGTATTACATTTATGACTGCATGGCGGCAAAAAGCATTGCTGCTATATCCGCACGCTTTTTGTCCTCATGCAAGGCCTGGGTTGTTGTGTCTCACAAAGCGTGGCCTTCTCCTCCTGCGCCTCCTCCTGTTCCATCACGTGTGCTGCTGCTGCTGCTGCTGGGTTACCGTTGCCGGTCCCTGTTTATGGAACCTCTTATCTTTATTACATTTATGACTACATGGCGGTACAAAGCATGCTATCCGCACGCTTTTTGTCCTCATGCAAGGCCTGGGTTGTTGTGTCTCACAAAGCGTGGCCTTCTCCTCCTGCGCCTCCTCCTGTTCCATCACGTGTGCTGCTGCTGCTGCTGGGTTACCGTTGCCGGTCCCTGTTTATGGAACCTCTTATCTTTATTACATTTATGACTACATGGCGGTACAAAGCATGCTATCCGCACGCTTTTTGTCCTCATGCAAGGCCTGGGTTGTTGTGTCTCACAAAGCGTGGCCTTCTCCTCCTGCGCCTCCTCCTGTTCCATCACGTGTGCTGCTGCTGCTGCTGCTGCTGGGTTAGCGTTGCCGCGTGGTCCCTGTTTATTGAACCTCTTATCTTTATTACATTTATGACTACATGGCGGTACAAAGCATGCTATCCGCACGCTTTTTGTCCTCATGCAAGGCCTGGGTTGTTGTGTCTCACAAAGCGTGGCCTTCTCCTCCTGCGCCTCCTCCTGTTCCATCACGTGTGCTGCTGCTGGGTTAGCGTTGCCGCGTGGTCCCTGTTTATTGAACCACTTATCTTTATTACATTTATGACTGCATGGTGGTACAAAGCATGCTATCCGCACGCTTCTTGTCCTCATGCAAGGCCTGGGTTGTTGTGTCTCAAAGCGTGGCCTTCTCCTCCTGCGCCACCCTCCTCCTGTTCCATCACGTGTGCTGCTGCTGGGTTAGCATTACCGGTCCCTTTTCCTGGAACCTCTTATATGTATTACATTTATGACTGCATGCCGACAAAAAGCATGTTACCTGTGCAAAGAAAACAGACATTTCCCGCATTTAAAAGACAGTTTTCCCTTTGAAACTTTAAAATCGATTTTCTCAAAAACTATAAGCTCTTTTTGCTAAATTTTTTTTCCTCTTGTACCCACTCCCAAGGTGCACATACCCTGTAAATTTGGGGTATGTAGCATGTAAGGAGGCTTTACAAACCACAAAAGTTCGGGTCCCCATTGACTTCCATTATGTTCGGAGTTCGGGTCGAACACCCGAACATCGCGGCCATGTTCGGCCTGTTCGGCCCGAACCCGAACATCTAGATGTTCGCCCAACACTAGTCTCTTCACGTGGAACTATTTTCATTAGCAATTATCTATGTTCCTTTAACTCACAGTGGAGCATGGGGCATCAGTGAAGACTCTCCATTCAGATCTATTTGTTGCTGTTCTCTTGGATCTCATTCCAGGTTTTTCTCATCTTTGTGATATATTTCTTCCACTGATTTTCTCCATGTTTTTGAGACCATCCCCTTCTTCTTGATCCCCATGTATTGCACTCCAGGGCCATTCTTTCCATCAGTTCCTCTCCTGTGAAATAGAACTGGTGGAGTTCTGCATCTGCTTGAATCTGCTTGGCCTGTTGTATGGCTTTCAATGCTACACACTGCTACCGACTGTGACTGCTACGGTTAACCAGGCCCCTAATCGGAGCAGTAACTTTGAATCTCATGATTTCTGCTGGTGCTTTGAACTATAAATGTTTGTTCAATCTTTAGATATTAATAAACAATATGTTGGACTATTTTGAACAAATTTTAGGATAGTTGGGAGCAGAGGTGGCCTTAGAGTACACGGGGCCTGGGGCAAGTGTCATATGTGGGGGCCAATATATTCTGCTGGTGCTAGTGTAGAGTCTTTCCCCATTTACCAGATTCCACACTATGATGCTCCTGAGTGAGACCTGTGAGAGGTTAGTAGTAGTCTGCAGGGTCCGTGGGATTTTGTGCAGGAAGTGACCCAAAGACACACCTCCTTGATTGCACGCCCTCTGGCTTGCTGCGAGTGCGCAATCAAGGAAGCACATGCTGACAAGATTAGCTGCATGCTTGTTCCTCGGATGATTCAGACACTACTGCAGCCAAATAGATCAGCAAGGCTGCCAGGCAACTGTTATTGTTTAAAAGGAAATAAATATGGCAACCTCCATACTCTTCTTACTTCATTTGTCCTTTAAGAAAGGTCATGCCTGGATATGTTGATTCACAGCCCTTACCATTCTAAAGGGGAGAGGTGTCTCACAAGTTGCTTGCAAAGACCTTATTTATGGAAAAGAAGGGGATTACTAGATATAGACAATAAATACACAGTGCATGTGCATCATGTGGATACCATCTAGGAATAAATGTAATGATTAGGCTTACATATGTAATGTTGGTGTTCAAATTCGGCATACTGAATTCAGAACCCGAATACTCGCAGCTGCCACTGTTCAGCACCAAACAAGCAGACAAGGGCCTCAATCCACCAAGATCATGCTGGAGATAAAAAGGCAAGAGAAAAACGTACCACCCCCACAGTGAGAGAGCTATCTTATCTCTTCATTCCTAAAGTTACCTCCTCTGTAGTTAAGTAACCTCCTCTGTAGTTATTTTTACACGCAATCAACAGCCTGTCTAACTTTAGAGTTCTGGAGTTATTTTAAGGATTGAAGAGTTAACTTAAAAACAGAAGAGTTAACTTTAGCTTTGCCTGAGGTAAAATGTTTCCTGAATACTACATGCCTCATCACCATGGTGATAACTATTATTTTTAGTATTTATATAGCACCGACATCTTCCGCAGCACTGTACAAAAACGTTATTAAAGACAGGAGATAAGCTTAGCGAATTGAGGACAATGGCAGGAGGAGTTCACTGGCTTGTGAGCCACGTCACTTTCTTGCAATTCCAATGTTCTTCCTCCTTCCAAACTGGAACAGCAAACTGAACAGTGGCAGTTGGGAGTATTTTGGTGTTCCGAATTCGAACACCACCACTACTCATGAGACTAAACATTTACAGAGTACCCATACATAGCCCTTAAACAGAATCCGAGGCACGTTAGCAAAATTAAAAAAAAAAAAAAAAACATGCTGTCTGGTCTGTGGGAGCTGCTAGACCAGGCAGCGCTAATTACTTCCTCTCCTAGATGCAGCCATCCATTATTTTTATTTCTGTGACCTTTCGGGTCACAACGCTGCAGATCAAAGCGTCTGTGTTCTCATGTGAGAGCACAGCGTTGATTGACGTGGAGGGGTGGGGGAGAGGAGGGGAGCAGGCAGCTGAGAGCCTATTAGAAGGCTCTGATAGGTGGGAAGGAGCATGTTGTGGGCGTTCCTTAGCCTGCAGTGGGATGCCCCTTCCCTGTTAATTTGTTGACATCCTGAATGTCGGCAGATTGCCGGGGCTAGCAGGACGATCAGGGCACACAGAGGGATGTCCTGCAGATGGGAACATGACTGTGTGTCCCTTTTTGTTTTTTTTAGATAGACAATAACTCACCTTGGGTTCTTTTTAAACTGTTTTTACCCAATTTCCAAGCAGCATCTGTCTTTACAGCAAACATTTAAAAGTTGAGTTCAAGCTTTTATATTTTGGTGCTTTACTATCTACCTTGTCTAAGCTGCCCTTGGCAGCAGTAACATCATTTCTGTTACACATGGGTTGTGAAGTGAACTCCACTGCGGAGAGACAAAATAAGGACGAGGGACACCAAGAGCCCAATATAATGAAGTATGTACTGCACGGGATGGTTAATCCGTAAACTCCTCGGTGGTAACCCAGAGTCAAGCTCAGAGTAAAAGAAAAAAAAAAAAAGTTGCTGGGAGCGGTAATCTCAGGGAGGGGAGTCTGTGCAGGGGCTGCTGCAGATCTCTCTGCAGTATGTCTTTTTCCTGCTTTTAGGGTCTAAAAGTAATAATAATATTAAGAAAAGCACATGAAAAAAATTGTACCGCTATCAGACCCTTAGGAAAGAATCATACCGCCAGGGAGGTTAATTAGAATGATACAAACCAGGGTTACCTCCAAGGCAACCACTCAGAAGGCAAGTGGGGAGATTAGACCTGACCTTTTAGGTTTTAGAAAGTTGCTCTCTAGTATGGAAAAAGGGCAAAACACCTCTCCTTCAAGGGTGCATAACAAGAATAGAACTGCTCACAGTAACAGAGGTGCCAAAGTAGCATAACATGGGTTAAAACCAGGTTAAAGATGGTAGTGTTGGACTTATCTCAATGAAGTCATACTCGAACAGTCTTATGAAAATAAAAGCGGTTTTTTATATTAAACACCCCTCCAAAATGCGACGGATTTCGCCAAGGCGCCGAGCCTGACACACTTGGAAACAGATACTCCTACAAATTTGCCTGAAGAAACGTATTTGCATAACATCACATTTTGGAGATTTTTATTTTATGCAAATAAAAACGTTTCTTTGATATTAGACTAATCGCATCTGACTTCTTTAGTCCACCGCTATCTCCCTTTAACCTGGTTTTAAACCATTTTATGCTGCTTTGGTGCTTAAATTACTTTGATCAGTTCTATTAGGCCCGGTTCACATTAGCGGTTGTTTGCCAAACGGACCGGATGACCTGACCGGATCCGGATCGGAACCGTACGGTTCTGATCCGGATCCGATCCGGATCCGGTCAGGTTGCATCAGGTGGTAATCAGGATGCGATCCGGATCCGTTTGGCAAAGTTAACGTAAAAAAAAAAAAAAAATGTTGGGGTCTGGGAGGTCAGCAGAAGGGGGACCTGTGGAATCAGGCCCTCTGCTGTTTAGCACTCACCTCCACCTCCGACATGCTGCCAACATCCTGCCAACACCTCCAGCTCGTGCTGCTCCACTCCAAAATGCTTGCCCATGTGTCCCCAGCCAATATCGCCGCAAAAATCCGCATAGGAAGTGGGGTAGAACATCCGGATTTCTCAGCCAGTGTGTTGTGCGGCCTCCGGTTCCCATTTGTTTGTATTGGCCGGATGGTGCAGTCCGGCTCCGCCCCGGATACGGCTGCCGGAGGGGCCGGATGAAAAAATAGCGCATGTTGGAACGGAGGCCGGAGTCCGGATCCGGTCCGGCTCCGGTTCTGCAGAACGGACCCATGTGAACGGACGCATAGGCTTTAATTGCTATGCCGTGCGTCCGTTCCGTCCGTTCTGCAGGCGGTGCGGCTCCGGCACGGCGATTCCGGAGGGCCACCGCAAGTGTGAACCGGGCCTTACACTGTGGAGAGATCTCGGTTTCTATGTGGCTCACATCATCAACTTAGGACCAGTCTCCACTACTCAGTTTTTTTTCATGCGTCAGTGCTTCTGCACGAGTTGTCTGAGGGTAGGAACACACTAGGCAGAATCGCATATGCGTTTTCCATAGCACATAGTGGAAAACACATATGTGATTCTGCCTAGTGTGTTCCTACCCTTACAGTTTTGCGTTGATGCTGTCAATTTTTTTTTCTGCATGTGAAAAATGCATTCGAGTGTGAATTAGACCACTGGTTAACATTGATTGCAATTTTTCTGAGCAGAAAATGCACAGAAAAACTGATGAGTGGAGACAGGCCCTAAAGAGGGGGAGGGTACAAATGTGCAGTAGAGATTCAGCTGGTAGGATCTCCTCTTAGCCATATTTAGCAATGTAGCATGTCTAAAGGCCTCATCTACACCATACAATTTTTTGTCCGATTTGATTCAATTCAATCAGACATGTCTGATCGGGATTCGATTCAATTTGCCATGGTTTTGCAATGGCAAATTGAAACCCGATCGGACATGTCTGATTTAATCAAATTGAATCAATGAATCGAACACAAAATTGTATGGGAGAGAACAGAGGCGCCAAAAGGATAAAAAGGGTTTTAAAAGGCGCTTAAAAGCCAAAAAAAAATTTGGTAATTAGAGGAGGCAGTGGTGGACTTACAAAATTGTATGGTGTATCAGATGGGCCTTAAAGGTGGCCATAAGTATCCAAAGGAGGAGTCCGCAAACAGACTTTTAGCAGCAAAAGTGCAGGTTTATTGCTCCATCACACATATACAATGTTCATCTGGCCTAGTGGCTAAAAAGTCTGTGCGGACTCCTCCTTTGGGTACTTGATGCTGCCTAGGAGTCCTGTACCAGCAGTTGCACTACAAGGTGTGCGGCCCATTGTTTTCTAAAGGTAGCCATACACTAATTTTACCTTTATAAGATTTTACATTTATAAGGTTATTTTATCAAACCTACCATATACCATTCAATTTTAAAAGTAATCCACCTGATTCTTCCAACACACCCGAACCAGATTTTTATCGGAAAAACTGATTTTAATTTTTTTTTGAAATTGAAAAAAAAAAAAAGATGCTTTTCAATTTTTTCTCTATTTGAACATTTTGTTTGAATTAAAAAAGGAAAATCAAATGATTTGATTGTGCCCTTTATGGGCACCTTAAGCATTACCATTAAAGTGTACGAGAGTGGCAGCTAAGGTACAAAATCACATACTTACCTTAAGAGTGGAAAGTGTCTGCAGCATGCTGCGCTCGCCAGAAGAGAAGTGCAGCCTCAATTAGCTTGAGGGTCAGCAAGCGGCAATGAGGGACCTAGACACCGTGGGAAGCCTCATTAGGATCCAGAAGCTTTTCTCTCTTTAAGCAAGTAGGTGTTCTTAAATTCGAGCTTCGGCTCAGGTTCTCTTTAACCTGCTAACGACTGCTCAACGCCGATCGGTGTGAGCAGGGAGGCAGCCCCAGGACCACTCCATGCCAATTGGCGTGAAGTTCTAGGGGTGGAGTTTTCAGGGAATCGCACACACCACTTCGACATCAGTCTCCCAGCGGCGATCGCCCACTATTTACATTGTACAGCGCTGTGATCTATGGCAGCACTATACAGGGGTCAGTCGTGTGTCCCCCTGAGACCCCCAGGAGCGATCGGCTGTCATAGGCTGAAGCCTATGACAGCCAATCGCTGTCATTGGCCAGTGGGGGGGAGGGAGGGCAGGGTTATTATAATAAACAACAAAAACAAATATTTATTATGAAATTAAAGAAATAAATATTTATAAAACAAAATACACATCCTGGGAGTGATCATAGAAAGCTCTGTAGGTGGGCAGAAAAGGAGGGAGGGTAATCCCTTGTGTGCAGAGTTGTGTGGCCCTGCAGCGAGGCCTAAAAGCTGCAGTGCCCTAATTTGTAAATAGCCTGGTCACTCGGGCGGTTTAAAATTGTGGTCCTTAAGAGGTTAATGAAGATCGGCAAAATAGACATTATTATGAGCAACTTTAGCTGAGAGAAATTTGCTCATTATTAAAATATGTGCAGTGTATACTATTTCTACATACAGGGCCAAAATACAGAGAAGGCCACAAAAGGCCCAGGTCTAGGGCGTCTGTTGATCAAAGGGTCAGCTAGAGATAACAGATGAACTGCTAAAGATGGAAAAGGAAGCTGCAAATAGAAAAGAGGCAGTAAGGGGCTCAGACACACTATAAGCGCTTTTCTGAGCTCTTGTGATTGATTAGCTCTTTCTGAGCACTTTTTATGAAAGTGAATGGGAGCAATTTTTAAAAAGCACTCAAAGCGCTAATCAATTGCAAGCGCTCAAAAAAGCGGTTACAGTATGTCTGAGCCTTAAATGTAAATGTGCACATGAGCTTTTTGCTAGAATTACCTCCTCGCATACACGTATACAAGACTTCTCACATGCCTCACCCCTCCTCTGGAATGCCCTTCCTCAGCACAACTGTCACTCTCCAACCTTTGAAATCTTTAACTGCTTCTTCAGGCTCTAACTTAGACCATTCCCCCTTCGACCTCTCGCCAAGTTGTACTCCTTACTAGATGACCTAAACACGCACTCCCAGTATGTATACTGCATGCTTCTCACCAGTCCTGTATTTGTATTGGTGTCCATACTTGATGTATATAATTGGCTGTATCATTATGCACCCCTTGTGGTTTTCCTACTTTGCACAGTGCCATGGAATATGTTGGCGCTTAATAAATCAATATTAATAATAATAAATGGCAGCAAAACATGAAAGTGGGGGATTCTGCCCACAAAAGGATGTTCGACATGGATGAGGGGTTCTAAACATAGAATGGGAGGGCAGCTGTTGCATATGTAGGGTAACCACTAGGAATTGGGCCTAGGGGCAGAAAAAGTATAAATACAGCCTTGACTACATAAGGCATTTATGACTGGTCACACACTTAGCTACATTATACATGTTGCATCCCTATTAATTCTCACTTTCATGTTTCCAGCTATGTAAATTTCAATTTTTACTTCAAGCTGGCTCAAACTCTTGTACAGAACATAATGAAAAGTCTTCATTCCACATATAGTTGTGGAAGCAATTCACTTCTGTGTTTGGTTAAGCAGATAAACATGGCTAATTAGTTCGTATAGGCAAGTGTAAATCTAGACTGCAGGAGAGCTCTTCCTTTGCAGCTTACCATACAGTAAACACTGAGGCTTAACCTTTTCAGTGCCTTCTCCAAAAGTAAAACCAAGTAAAACTTAAAGGGGAACTGAAGAGAGAGGTATATGGAGGCTGTCATGTTTATTTCCTTTTAGACAATACCAGTTGCCTGGCAGCCCTGCTGATCCTCTGCCTCTAATACTATTAGCCATAGCCCCTGAACAAGCATGCAGCAGATCAGGCGTTTCAGTGGTTCAGACTTATAAGTCTGATCTGACAAGACTAGCTGCATGCTTGTTTCTGGTTTTAATCAGATACTACTGCAGAGAAATAGACCAGCAGGGCTGCCAGGCAACTGGTATTGATTAAAAGGAAATAAACATGACAGCCTCCATATACCTCTCTCTTCAGTTCCCCTTTAAAGGAGTTGTCAGGCAAAAAGTTAGAAAATAAGCGCTACTTACCGGGGGCTTCCTCCAGCCCCAAGCTCCCAGCACGTCCCTCGCCGCAGCTCTCCCCGCAGCCGTTCGCCGGAGCTCCAACCCGGTCCTCGGCGACGACGTCAGAGCGACCTGGAGGTTGCTCTGTACTGCGCCTGCGCGATCGGCGCTGTCAATCACTGTCACGTGGACCGGAGCGGACTGCGCAGTAGTTCTGCGACAGCGCAGTCCGCTCCGGTCCATGTGGCGGTGATTGACAGCGCCGATCGCGCAGGCGCAGTACACGTCGTCGCCGGGGACCGGGTTGGAGCTCCGTCGAACGGCTGCGGGGAGAGCTGCGGCGAGGGACGTGCTGGGAGCTTGGGGCTGGAGGAAGCCCCCGGTAAGTAGCGCTTATTTTCTAACTTTTTGCCTGACAACTCCTTTAAGTTTTTTTTTTAGGATTTCCATAAATTGTAATGAAGATTTTTCCATAAAGTTTATGCTGTGGCTAATCTTTTAGGGCAGTGAGGATGTTCTGAGTTTAGTTACACTTTAAGAAATTAAATCACATGTATTTAACACCCAGTCATTGTATATAGAATTTCAACATTTATTCTTTTTAAAAATAACTACGGTAAATATTTTGAAAATGTATCTTTTCCAGGCACCAAAATCAAACCAGGAGACTTGCTGAAACATTTTTTTTTATTTGAGTTCTGCTTTGCCATAATTTTTTTTTAACAGCATAAAATAGCAGCATGATCTTAAAAATCTAGTGAACAGGTTGCCAAAGCTGTAAAAATAAACAGAAATTGAGATGTTAAGGTAACTGATAATTCTTTGGCCCTTTTTTTTGCTTTCTCAGATGCAAATCCATACTGCTATGCAGTGTGTGGTCCTTGGCAGGAATGATACCAGCAACTCCAGATAAAACAGGTCTGTTTTTAGAGCAGGTAGACATTTTAAATAAAAATAGTTACAAAAAAAATAAATGTTCATGCAGGCCTTATACAAAAAAATGAAAAAAATATATCTAGTAATAATGTATAAAGTTTGAACCAAGATCCAGACGAAAATGCATTCATACTACTCAAACTGAAACGGTTGAAAAAATAGTAAAAGGGTACAATATCAAGCAGAACTATGAAGGAAAAAAAAGCAATTTTCCTATGTATGAATAATAAGTTGTCACCTAATTAGTTTAAGTTTACGTTTGTACTGCTAAGGACAGTTTCGTAACACGCATGTATATTCAAGGCAGCCATTTTGAAGATAATGTCAATAACCGATAATTTGAAAAGGGAATAAGTAAGTGACTTGGCGCAAAGAGTCTTTTCACGTGGAGAGGCAGCAGGCTGAAGCCCACATAATGTAGAACTCTAAAAAGCAGACACAAATATCAGCACGTCTATTAATAAAGCATAAAATGGCAGCCAAAATATGAGCCATTTACTCCAGTAGCCAAATTGGTCACATAGGCAGCATTAAATCCAGCCAGAAGTTATGTTTTCCCACTCAAAAGTTAAAAAGAAATCCTCTGCTTCCGTGTCCTGGCCTTGCTGGTGGTTCAGGTACTCGGCAACTTTGGGTGAAGTCACATGTGCCCGCCCCTGCCGCGCCATCACGCTGGTCGTCATAAGCTTACTGCGCATGCACGGTTCAGTCTTTAGAGAACCGCACATGCGCAGTAGGCTTATGGTGACCAGCGTGATGATGCAACAGGCATGCAGCGGGGGCGTGCACATGCGACATCACCTGAAGTTGCTGATTAACGGAGCCACCAGTGGGACCAGGAGAGGGAAGAGGAGGATGCTGAATGACCGCTCGGGCTACAGGACTGAAGAAAGCCCCAGGTTAGTCTAAATTTTGTTTATTTACTGCTCAGAGTCCCTTTAAGTGACAAAATATGTTTCAAAGCTCTGCAGAAAACGATGGATAGACAGTATATGATGTGGTTTTGTAAATTAAGACTTTTGGGTTACTTTGAAAAGTATAAACTGCATCTCAAAACTGCAGTACAACACAGTCAGATGTTAGCTTTCACCAATAATAAAAAGTTGTGTAAACATAAGGTTATTTTGAGGGTAATTGCAGGCTGCTGCTCTTCGCACCAGAGGCACTAGTAACCAAAGCGTATCAAGAGTAGATTTTATTCCCTATGTCTAACAGTCAGGTTCTTACATTAATTCTCACAAAATGTAGAAGAAATGAAGGTCTGACTGATCACGTGGGCAATAAGATTTATTCACCTTCATACACTTAGAACTTTTGTATTTTGTGGAACCGTTATAAAGAAAGATTGGTGGAATGAATCTGTTGGAATGTCTACAAAGGAATGTCAAAGAGGGAACAAGCTCCAAGCCTGAATGCATTTTAGTATGATCTTAAAGGTTCATCTGGGAAAGAAAGCACTTATGGCATACAGCGCTTCTTCCTGAGAATCGGTTTCTAATGTCGCAAAGCAAAGTCTTGCCACCATCAAAGAGTTCTTATGTTGGCAGGTCGAGAAGGTCTCAAACTGCCAGGCCTTGCAAGCCATACACCCTGTGAGTCTCACACTCTTCCACAGCCGAGAACAAGGACAGTTACACCTTCTTCATCCCTCTTCCCATCAAGCAGGCAAACACAGTCATAACCATCTTGGGCTTTATTTCCACCAGATCATCAGGAAGAGCATATACTCTTGCCCCAATTCTCCTGGCCATCGAGACAGCATATCTAGAAAGAAATTTGAAAATGTATTAATAGGAATACTTTTAAAAGAAGTCTCTTGACTCGTCCTTGTTTACTGCTCACATCTGTCTGTACACGCCTGTCTGTACACGCCTGTCTGTACTTGCAGATTTAACAAAAATGGAAAAAAAAATGTACACATGCCTGGACCAATGGCAACAAATATTAATGGTGGTACACTAAAGTCTGTGATAAGTCAATATAACTGGACTACTTTACTGCCTATTTAACCTGTACTAGCAGCTTTCAGTAGATAGTCAATATATAAAAAACAGCCATATTTTGTTTTTGACACAAACAAGGATAAAAACGGTATGGTCAGTCTTCATCCATAGCGCAAAAGACAGTGTTGTGGGGTCGTAAACACAATGCGCAAGTAGGTGGAGGTTGGTGCAGGGGAGAGACGGCACCATTATGATTCCACGTCCCTCAGGATGCTTGTTCACATACTTGTCTTGGCGCGAGTCGAATAAGTAGGCAAGCACCGCCCTGAGCTATAGAGCCCTGTCTCTCCCCCACACCCTCCTCTACCTGTTTGCACATTGTGTCTAAGACCCCACAATGCTATCTGTTCTGTTATGGATAAAGCTTCACTTTGTTACTTCCGGTTTTATTAACCAAGTTTGGTGTCTGGATCGTATCTTTGTTGTGTACAATTGGAATCTGTTCATCTAGGGAGCTGAGTGAGCATTCTCATCCATGGCTTGACACTTTAGTCAAAGATCAGGTGAGATCTTCATCTTAAAGATTGTGATACCGCAAAGCTTTCCCTGCGCAGTGCAACACTTTCTTTACCGGAGATTAAAGTGAACCCGCGACAAAGGCATGCGACTAATCCAGTCAGACTTTGGTGAGAAAACATCTAATCTGCATGCTTGTTCAGGGTCTATGGCTAAACATATTAGAAGCAGAGGATCAGCAGGGCACCCAGGAAATGTGCACTGTTTAAAAGGAAATAAGTAGGTCAGCCTCCATATTCCTTTCGCTTTAGGTGTTCTTTATTTAACCATGCACAGCTGTTCTTAAGAGAAAGTTAACGAACTATAACTCAAGACCTCACGTATGGAAAATGTGTCCCAATTTCTATTAGCAATTAGACTTAACTTATTGTTCTCTTGTAAATTAACATTGTACTATAGCATCTGGAAGCCAGACAAACATTTCAGGGGAACTAATAAACCACTCTTTTATGAACTGAAAAAGTCAGATGTAAAGAAACACCTCATGATATGTATAGGATTTAAACTACACCAAGCCAACGTGAAAGACAGACCATAGGCAACAATTCACACTCTTATGTGTATTTTGATACAGGTTTGCTTTTCATACTTTGTGTGAAGACATTACATCACAGGGTCTGAGTGTTTATTTTTGTCTTGTAGCATGCAGAATGACAATTATCCTAGGTCAACTCATGTTAAACTGAAGGATCAACAACTGCTAAATCAGATGATGAAAAAAACGGTTATCCTTCATGAAATACCACCACAATAGTTACACACTTACTTGGCATTCTCGTGTTTATCTTCATCAGTCAGTGATCCAGTCTTGACAAGGTCATAATTAATACTGCCAGGCTGTATAGCATCAATCAGATCCACTACTGGAAGACTAGTGCAGATTGTTTTGTCCTGAGAGAAAGAAAAAAAAATAAAATGCTTTAGGAGTGTATCCACTTGACTGTTCTCTTTAAAGATAACCCGAGGCGGTTCCTTGGGGGGCAGATGGAGCACAGAGGCATGTTCTCTGCCTCATGACATGCCCAGGGTTGCCAACTCACCCCTCTAAATACTGGCACATCTAAGTTATACAGGTTCTGGGGTTTCTCACAGATAATCAGTGCCTAGACTGCATCTAACTAGCCACAAGACATGTATAATGTATAAGCGTCCGCATTTAAAGGGATGAGTTGGCAACAACTGGACATGCCTCTGTGTGTCCCTACCGCCACCCTCTGCCCCCCCACTGCCGCTCTATAGCCCCCCGAAATTGGAATAATCTTTGTTGCTATCTCGGAGGGTAATGGGAGGAGAGGGATTACCTGCTTAAAGCGCCCACTAGGGGTGTTTCTGCAGGTTTCTCCAGAGCCGCCATAGGGTGGGAGGAATATCTCTGTAAATGACAAGGTTTTGATTTTTTTTTTTTTTTTACACACAATTGTCCATTTACAGAGAGATTTCTCCCACCCAGCATGGGTATGTGTAAAAATACACCCCAAAACACATTATACTACTTCTCTTGAGTACAGCGATACCACATGTGTGGCACTTATTTGCACTCTAACTGTGCTAAGGGGCCCAAAGTCCAATGAGTACCTTTAGGATTTCCCAGGTCATTTTGAAACATTTGGTTTCAAGACTACTCCTCACGGTTTAGGGCCCCTAAAATGCCAGGGCAGTATAGGAACCCCACAAATGACCCCATTTTAGAAAGAAGACACCCCAAGGTATTCCGTTAGGTGTATGGTGAGTTCATAGAAGATTTTATTTTTTGTCACAAGTTAGTTAGTGGAAAATGACACTTTGTGAAAAAAACAAACAAACAATAAAAATCTATTTGTTTGACAAAAAAATAAAATCTTCTATGAACTCGTCATACACGTAACGGAATACCTTGGGGCGTCTTTTCTAAAATGGGGTCACTTGTGGGGTTCCTATACTGCCCTGGCATTTTAGGGGCCCAAAACCGTGAGTAGTCTGGAAACCAAATGCCTCAAAATGACTGTTCAGGGGTATAAGCATCTGCAAATTTTGATGACGGGTGGTCTATGAAGGGCCGAATTTTGAGGAACCGGTCATAAGCAGGGTGGCCTCTTAGATGACAGGCTGTATTGGCACTGAAGTGCAGGAAGCGCAGGATGTTCTCAAATCGTGACCTGGATATGGCAGCAGAGAACATGGGCATGTGATTGATGGGTGTCTCAGGGGGTGATTAGAGGGGAAAATAGATGCAATCAATGCACTGGGGAGGTGATCGGAAGGTGGTCTGAGGGGGATCTGAGTGTTTGGCCGAGTGATCAGGAGCCCACAAGGGGGTAATTAGGGCCTGATCTGATGGGTAGGTGTGCTAGGGGGTGACAGGTGGTGACAGGAGGTGCTTGATGGGTGTCTCAAGGTGTGATTAGAGGGGGGGGGAATAGATGCAAACAATGCACTGGCGAGGTGATCAGGGCTGGGTCTGAGGGCGTTCTGAGGGTGTGGGCGGGTGATTGGGTGCCCAAGGGGCAGATTAGGGTCTGATCTGATGGGTAGCAGTGACAGGTGGTGATTGATGGGTGATTAGATGGCAGAACAGATGTAAACAATGCACTTTGGAGGTGATCTGAGGGTGGGTCTGCGGGCGATCTGATGGTGTGGGTGGGTGATCAGATGCCCATAAGAGGCAGGTTAGGGTCTGATTTGATGGGTGGCAGTGACAGGTGGTGACGGGGTGATTGACAGGTGATTACAGGGGAGAATAGATGTATACAGTACACAGGGGGATGGGGGGTCTGAGGTCATTCTGAGTGTGTGGGCGGGTGATTGGGTGCCCTAGGGGCAGATAGGGGTCTGATCTGATGGGTAGCAGTGACAGGTGGTGACAGCGGGTGATTAATGGGTTATTAGATGGCAGAACAGATGTAAACAATGTACTTTGGAGGTGATCTGAGGGTGGGTCTGCGGGCGATCTGATGGTGTGGGTGGGTGATCAGATGCCCATAAGAGGCAGGTTAGGGTCTGATCTGATAGGTGGCAGTGACAGGTGGTGATTGAATGAAGCGATTGCCGCATAACCACGCCCACCGCTGATGGGTGTATTGTGGTCGTTTGGGCCCAGCCCTTGCCGCCGCCCATCGGCTGTGAGCGGTCGGCAAGTGGTTAATGAGACTTCCCTCACTGTCCTCTGGTCTCCTGTTGCTGCTCACAGACCTGCCCACTGATCGGGGTCCTGCTCCTCTTCTGGCACAAGCGCAGTGGTGCTGCAACCAAAAAGCATGGCCCCAGCCTGCAGGCTTATTGAGCAGGTGTGGTTGTACTCGTGCAGGCGCAGTATGGACACGCTCATGCTTGAAGAGGAGCCCGATCAGATTATCGACAAGCCCTTGTGGGTAATCTTTGAAGGGCTCGGCAACAGGGTACAAGAGGACAGCGAGAAAAGCCTCATTAGGATCCAGAGGCTTTCCTCTTCTTAGGCAAGTATGTGATTTTGTACCCGAGCTTTGGCTTGGGTACACTTTAAAATAAACAAAGCTGACCTCCATAAAGCCAAACATGGATGAACTCTAGTTCTTGTGATCATCTATCCTGCCACAGATTTGCTGTTTTGCTCTCGCAATGGAGGCAAGCACCCCACTACATTCTCCCCCTGTGCAAGTATATAGTGTTGGCAAATGACAAAAGTCCACCACTAATTGGGCAAATCAGCAGCCGGTAATAGAGCGTATTCTTCAATCCCTCCAGTCCACACACACTGTACAGCTCTTTCCTTATATTTTTTCCTTGTTTCGGGTGACAGACCTCCAGCTGTCACTCTAGAGGCATGCTTGCTCAGCTCTGATGAAATGCATGCTGTGTATTATGTAGTATTATGAGAGGGGAAAGGAGAAGCTTAAAAAGAAAAGTCGACCAAGAATTGAACTTTATCCCAATCAGTAGCCGACACCCCCTTTTACATGATAAATCTATTCCTTTTCACAAACAGACCATCAGGGGGCGCTGTATGGCTGATATTGTGATGAAACCCCTCCCACAAGAAACTGAGTACGTACTCTTGCCAGTTTCCTGTCTGTGAACCTTGCTGCATTGTGGCAAATGGCTGTTTACAGCTGTTTCCAACTGCAAAAACAGCAAGCAGCAACTATATCCCATGTGATAAATGTCAAATATAAATCAGGGATTTAAAATATTTTACAATGGGCAAAAACTGACTAAATCATTTATACATAATCATTGTAAAAAATAAGCACTTTTCTTATTGCATTATTTTCACTGGAGTTCCTCTTTAAGCAGCAGTTTACTAATCAAATCCAACCTGACAGATTGCAGGAGAGGCAGCTGAAGATGTAAAAGGATGCTTGTACTGGAAGACTAATCACAAGCAATCCTTCCAGGTAACAAAGTACACTGTGTGTACATAGCTTTGTACGGCCAGAACTGTGCAATGCAATAGTGCGTGACTGACTAACAGTATCCCTCCCTGTTTTCTGGTTGCAACAACCATGGCATCAACTCCTAATTACTTTTTAACAAATATGCAGAGGCTTGCTCTGCTGCATACTCGGCACTGGCACAAACAACCAATATTTGATCTAAGGGGACTTTTTCTGGACAAAACTACACACACACCCGGAGGACAGAAGGAAAATTGCTGCGCTGGATTCCAGGGCAGGGAAGAAAACGCTGGGCTGCTGCTTTTCTTCACTCCCCTGGGATCCCACGCAGCATTTCTCCTCCTGTCCTCCGGGTTGTCCGCAACCCTAAAGTGAGATCGCCATCTGTCTTCATGACGACAGAAGGCGATCTGACCAGGGGTATGCAGAGCCTCCAAAGATATGAATGAGAATGGCTGCCAGTGTCTGGATCCCGGGTGAGGTAAGTTGAAACGCCCGCTGCGCACTGCACTCTGCCTAGAGCTCCCGACAGCTACCACGAGTCAGGCTCGGGGTTACCGCTACTAGCTGCTTTTTTCCACCACGAGACACTTTGGGATACTGCCAGAGAGATTAAAGGACACCAGAAGCGAAAATAAACTAATGAAATAAATGATTGTATCTAGCTTCCTTCTCCTAAAAATGACTTTTTAAGATATTCTTCCACAGTTTTATTCTAGATTTAAATCTACTTTTTAAGTTTTAACTGTTTTATTGTTTTTGCTCAATTACACATTAATTGGAAGTATTCCAGAGCTAACATTTATTAACTATTGACCCTTTTTATCTCTTTCTTACTCTCAGAAGCCATTTTCTGCTACGAAAGTGTTTTATAGTTGGAATTTCTTATCAGTGAGGGTCACACTGTAGTCACTTCCTGTCTGAGCCAGCCACTTACAAACCTGATATTTAACTTTCAGGCAGAGAAAGAAAAAAAAGAAACAATTGTTGTTTTCCAGGCACTGTACATACCCATGTCTATCTCATCATGTCACCTCGGGTATTCTTTAACCACTTAGGTCTATCTGGACGGATTATATCCGTCCAGATAGCCTGCACTGCTGCTGCAGCACCACAAGCGCTCCCGCCGCCTTCCGCTGCCCCTGAGATCAATGAATAGGAATACAGATCCCATTCATTGATCAATGTCCCCCTAAGAAAAACCGACGGCTTTCTCTGAAAAGCCGCGATTTTTCTATGTCCCACGTCACCCCTTCAGTTCCTGTAAGTGAAAGCTCTCGCTTACAGGACGAAAAAAATCACGGTGGCCAAATAGTAAAACTACATCTACATATTTTTTTTAAAAAAAATATACACAATCAATTTTATTTAAAATCACCCGTTTACCTTCCCACTCCGAAAAACCCCAAATAAAATTTAATAAAAAAATTGCAATTAAAAAAATATAAATAGTTAACTAAGGGTCTGACCTTTAATATGCATGTCAAGCTAGTATATCACTATAATTTTTTAAATTATAAGCTTGTAAGTAGTGATGGACGCAAATTGAAAAAAAATGCACCTTTATTTCCAAATAAAATATTGGCGTCATACATTGTGATAGGGACATAATTTAAATGGTGTAATAACCAGGACAAATTGGAAAATAAAATATGTGGGTTATAATTATGGTAGGTAGCATGTATTATTTTAAAGCTATAATGGCTGAAAACTGAGAAATAATGATTTTTTTCCATTTTTTTCTTAATATTCCCATTAAAATGCATTTAGAAAAAAATAATTCTTAGCAAAATGTACAACCCAAAGAAAGCCGAATTGGTAGTGGAAAAAAAACAAAATGTAGATCAATTAATTGTGATAAGCAGTGATAGTTATTGGCGAATGAATGGGAGGTGAAAGTTTCTCGAATAAATAAGGTGAAACAACACTGTAGGCTGAAGTGGTTAAGTACATATGGCAGGCAATAAAAAAAGGTCACAGCTAAATTCCATTTTTACAGCAGTCTTTTGAAATGACACTTATAGATTACGAATAAAAACTTGTGCAGTTTTACCTTAAAGTTCTGGATGGAAGATGCTTTCCCAGCATCACTTAATGTTTTGTTCACCCAGCTGACAATGATTTCATCATTTACTTTTGAACCATCACCAAGATCCGACATCATATTCAGTGTAAACCTAGGGAACACATACAGGGGAATAATGACACCTACACTGTAGCTGCAGAAACATACATTTACACAAAGGGCTTTAAATCATTTTCACAATTAAAGTGCATCTGAACTCTTGCACAGGACAAAAGGAACACTGAAATAAATGCACCCTGTATGTATTTACAGAATTTAGCCTGTCTAATCCCCCTCATCTGTGTCTATTCACAAGTTGTAATTTGATCTCTCCCCTGTATCACCTGACTGCCACAGGAGATAAGCGCACTTGAAAGCACAAAATGTTAATTGCTTCACAGAAAGAAGGAAGTAGACCCACTGCAGATTTATTGCAGGATTTGTATCAGCTGTAACAAAGAAAAACAAAAATGTTTTTCATTAAAGATTATGTTATTGTGTATATTTTAGAATAGAGAGGGACTTCTGAGTCGAGGTCCCCTTTAAAATTAAAAACAATGGTGCATGAGCCAGCCTGGGGCCCCGGGAACTCTCACTGCCCGGGGCCCCAGAACCAGCATCTAACACCATATGTGAGCGCAGCCAAAACCTTGGAGCTGCCACCTCCAAGGCCTGTCTCCTACTGCTCTAAAACTTACCAAACACACAATTGGAGAAACTCACTCCCAAACAGTTCTCTGCTGCTTTATAAAGCCTGCAGGCTGCTTATAAGCCAATGAGAAGTGCACACATAATACACCTAGCTTGCAGTGATTAATCAAGCAGAAGCTGAGCAAGGAGGTGGCAGCTCCAAGCCAGCCCCAGGCTGGCTCATGCACCATTGTTTTTAATTTTATTGTAGTATCCCATGCAGTTTAGTTAGGAGGGGGGCAGATGAGAGGGAATAACCTGCACGCTGGTGCCCCCTGCTGGTCATATAGCCATTGTCTATATGCAACTGAAGCCCTCTCCAACTGACTGGCTGACTTGCTCAGCTTCTGCTTGATTAATCACTGCAAGCTAGGTGTATTATGTGTGCACTTCTCATTGGCTTATAAGCAGCCTGCAGGCTTTATAAAGCAGCAGAGAACTGTTTGGGAGTGAGTTTCTCCAATTGTGTGTTTGGTAAGTTTTAGAGCAGTAGGAGACAGGCCTTGGAGGTGGCAGCTCCAAGGTTTTGGCTGCGCTCACATATGGTGTTAGATGCTGGTTCTGGGGCCCCGGGCAGTGAGAGTTCCCGGGGCCCCAGGCTGGCTCATGCACCATTGTTTTTAATTTTATTGTAGTATCCCATGCAGTTTAGTTAGGAGGGGGGCAGATGAGAGGGAATATCCTGCACGCTGGTGCCCCCTGCTGGTCATATAGCCATTGTCTATATGCAACTGAAGCCCTCTCCAACTGACTGGCTGACTTGCTCAGCTTCTGCTTGATTAATCACTGCAAGCTAGGTGTATTATGTGTGCACTTCTCATTGGCGTATAAGCAGCCTGCAGGCTTTATAAAGCAGCAGAGAACTGTTTGGGAGTGAGTTTCTCCAATTGTGTGTTTGGGAGGTCCCCTTTAAATACATTTGTTTTGAGCAGTTATGAGAACTGAACATGAAACAGAAAAAAACTCTAGCTTAAGAGGTGAACTTTCAGGGCTCAGATTACCCCACCCCATGCCCTGTAGACAACTATTTCAAATATGAAAAAAAATTCTACTCTTGGAAAACCCCAATTTTAGGATAGACATTGCGGTCATGTGAGGACTCTCCCATACTTTTTGGTCTGCCTCCGTTGGCTGTAGGGCAGGGTATAAGACACTACGATACTGGTTTGAGTTGTACTGCCAGAACACTGACAGCAGTTAGTAATAGCTGACAGGAAGTGTGGTGGTGAACTGTGTATCCAAAGCTCACATTTAAGTGAAAATGAACATGCATTATTTATAATATATGTCCAATTCCAAAATGGAGTGGCAGTGCTGGAGGAGGGCAATGTTTATGTTACAAAACAGCACACTTATTTGCAATAAATCATCTTTGTTTCACCACCTAACCCTGACAGGGTCTTGATAGACCGCCAGGGAATTAAGGTCAGCTATTGGACCACCAGGGATTTAAAGAGACCCACTGGATTACCGGCAAATTAAATTGACCCGCCACTGGAAGTAAAGTGTAAGGAAACAAATCACATAAAAGCATTTATACTTACCTTCTTCCCGCCCATGGGCTCCCTCCACGTCCTGTGCTGCCCGACCCAGTCTCTCTCTCTACATATCTCCAGGCATGCTGTACTGTGCAGCATACCTGGCGACAGGAGCATGATGGGGGCAGTGCCGCACATACACAGTTCATTACATGCGCGGATGCAGTACTAGTGGAAATAGGCCACTGACCACTAGTGAAGCATATGTGGGGGAGGCGGCACTAGGGAAACATCGGGGACCACCAGACTACCAGGGAGATCTATATAAGTGAGGGGGACCACAGGTCATGTGGGGAAATGTAATGGGGTAAGGGCCCATTTCCACTGCAGCTGCACGAGTCTGCGAGACGTGTAGCGGCACTTCCGGATCCGCAATTACGCTGACGAATCCTATATGGGATTCGCACAGATTTTTATGGAAAAGCCAGCCGAATCGCTGGCGCAAGGCTCCATTACTCCCTATGGCAGAGTTTACCCACGCGATTTGCCTGGTTTCCGCGCAAGTGGAAACGGGCCCTATGACATAACGAGGATGCAGTGAAAACCATTAACTAAAATATACATTTTAGACCCACCCACTTTCAAGACCGAGCTCTTTACATCATAAAATTGTTAATTACCCTCAATTAAGCCCTTCTCCCTTATTTTTACCATTAAAAAATATATATTTTTCAGTTCAAGGAAAAAAGTACACACTGTAGCAAAAACCCACCTTTATTTAAAAAGCATATCTTATCACAATGCATGGTGACAGGAACATAATTTAGTTTTATGATAAACGGGAGAACTAGTTCAATTTTTTTTAATCAGAGGCTGGAGGAAGCTCCGGGTAAGTAAATCTGATTTTATTTCCCCCAGATGTATCCTTTAACGCAGTGCTTCTCAACCTCGGGTCCATGGTCCCCTGGGGCCGGGGGTACATCGGCACCTTCTCCCTTCAGGAGAGAAGTGGCAGGCTGTGTCTGCGGCAAGGGGCACAGTAACTTACACAGTCCCTTTCTCGCGTAGACTCCTCTCACCAGGCTCTCCTCCTCTCTCCATTGTTACCCCAACGGCGCCTCTCATGACATCAGAGGTGGTGCCGGAAGTTACCATAGCGGGAGGACGTAGCCAGGTGGTGAGAAGACTAGAGCACAGAGAGGATGAGAGCCCGGCGACAGGAGCCCATGTGGGAATGGGGCTATGTAAGACTGTACCGGGGCACCACCACCAGGGCACCATCTCGCTACCTACTCTGGAGCACCTATTGCTCGCCATCTACTCTGGGGCACCACCTGGTTATCTATACTGGAACACCTATAGCTCGCTACCTACTCTGGAACACCACCTGGCTATCTATACTGAAGCACATAGCGCTTGCTACCTAACACTTGGGCACCCACCACCTGTACCCGGCTATCTATACTGGAGCACCTATAGCTCGCTACCTACACTGGGGCACCACCTGTAATTGGCTATCTATTCTGCAGTACCTATAGCTCGCTATCTACTCTGGGCCACCACCTGTACCCGGCTATCTATACTGGAGCACCTATAGCTCACTACCCAAACTGGGACACCACCTGTACCTGGTTATCTATACTGGAGCAGCTATAGTTCACTACCTACACTGGGGGCACCTGTACCTCTCTATACTGGGGGCACCTTTGGCTAGATACCTATACTGGGGCCACCTATGCCTTGCTATCTATACATGGGTATCTCTACAGGGGGCACCTATATCTGTATAGGACAGGGGGATAAGAGTTGACACAAAGGGGGACAAGAGGTGACTCCGAGGGACATAGAGGGGGGAAAAAGAGGTACGGCTGAACAGAGAGGGGGATAAGAGGCACCGGGAGAACAGAGATGATATGGGGGAGATGAGGTAACACAGAGGGGAACAAAACAGGCACAGGAAGAACAGGGGGATAAAAGAGAATGGGTTCAGGTTAAAAATGGGCACAGTCCGTATCTCATTTGTTAATCGGGGACTACCTATATTTTGCTAGTATTTGGCTTCACCCGCATCATGTCATGGCCACGCCCACTTTTTCTGTAGGGGGTAAATTTGCTTAGGGGTGACCCACTAAGGGTTAAATGTGCTGAAAAGGTTGAGAACCACTGCTTTAAGGTGGTTTTATATGTCGGTACTGAAGTGGTTAAGCATCAAGCACTTTATCAACAAAATAATCTGTTCTGACATTGTGAATTGTACCGACTACAGATAAAAATAAAGCCTGCACTCACCTTCTCATAAGTTGCCAGATAAGTGCAAGAGTGAGAGTTGGGTTTCCATCATTCAGGTCCTGCCCTCCGATACCCACTAATGAGAACTTAGCTGGATGTTTCCCCAAATCCACAGCATAGTTGCAGTTCTCCAGCTAGGAATACAAAGAAGAAAACCGAACATAAAGCCAATACTAATTTTCTCCCATAACCAGACAGAAGAAACCAACCACTAACCTTTTTCATGTTTGCTCCCAGCTTAGGATATGGGGGCTTGTTTACTTTATTCCAGTCCACTGGAACTTTAATCTTCTCGTATAACTGCAGAATGACTAGAGCATCTTGTAGGTCACTAGAATATGAAAATAAAGAAAAGTCAGACCACCATACAAGAAATTCTCAGTATGTAAACAGCGGTCATTCATGCTTTCACAACTTTTGTTGTGAAACAAGTTGAAACACATAAAAAACGTATTTTACTATTGTTGAAAGAGCTGATAAGACTTAAGAGGTCAATCCAACAGTTGTGAAAGCATAAAAGACCGCTGTTGAGCGTGTGTATGGGTCTTAAAGTGGATCAGAGACGAACTTTCTTCTTCATTTAAGAGCCCCTTGCATCCAGTTAATTGTGCATTCTTCGTTCTGATTTTTTTTTTTTTAATTATTAATTATGCCTAATTTCACTTTAAAGTAGTAAGCTATGCCCCCCCTTCTCCCAACGCCGCGGCGTTAGTTCCCATGCAGCTTTGAATTATGGGAACAAACTGTGGCGAGGAGGAGGCTTTTTGTGAAGGGGGCGGCTTAGGAGGAGGCATGGGCGTTCCAGGCAGGGGCTGCTGTAGCATGAGCAGCACAGTGGCGTTTACGAGAAGTGACACCTGGGCTGAAATGACAGGGCACTGTAGTGAGGACGCACTCACCATGGCCCCCCTCCTGTGCCTGTGTCAGCGCAGCATGTAATTGTTAGTCTATCAGCTCTGCTACTTCTGGATGTTTCTTCCGTGTTAAATCAGCGCGCAGGCAGAAATGATAGTACACTATCCATCCAGCAGCCGAACACCGGCCGCTGTCACTTCTCTGCATGTCCTGTGATTACACGCGACATGCAGGGAGAGAAGGCAGAGAGCAGCCGGCTGCTGGATGGATAGTGTACAAACATTTCTGCCTGCGCGCTGATTCAACACGCAGGAAACATCCAGGAGTAGCAGAGCTGATAGACTATATCAATTACATGCTGCGCTGACACAGGCACAGGAGGGGGGCCATGGTAAGGGAGGGATGGGGAAGAACATCTATAGCAGCGTCGCTGTAGGATCGGATGTCAGGTACTTTAGCTGCAGCCCCTGACTATCCCTTCAACTTTTATTGCTCCCATCCTAACTTCTCCCCCCCCCCCCCCCCTACTCTGACTGGCCCTTTTCTCACCCTCATGCTGCAACCTGTCACACGGGATTTCAGAGGCAAGGGGAGGAGGGGGGAGTGGAGTTATCACAGGCTGAGGCGTGGAGATGCAAATAAGCTTGGCTGTGTAATGATGACAATCATAACATGGCCGCTCTCATTGTATCACAGGAAGAAATAACCATAAACTGTTAAGGCTGTGTGCAGCTAGATATGCTGTGTAAACGATCTAAACTTTAGATAAGATATAAAGACGTGTTACTTGTTATAGTTAGTTTTTCACCTCGGATCCACTTTAAGTGGCTGTAAAGGTGTGTGATGAGCAAGATATTATCCCGACATGTCAACCTGAAATAACCCAGGAACTAGGAAGCCAATTAAAGCCTTTAGCCACAGGATGACCAACTTTGTCATCTGCATGACTGTCAACTGCTGGCCTTTGATAAGCTCAATTACTTTCTCTTCCTTAGTAAGAAGAAAATGGTTTGTGCCTCAATATTAAAACACAGAAACTGACACCCTTCCATTTAGGATGAGGCTATGTTCACAGTGGTCAGTTGCATTGCAGAATTCTACATGTCAAGTCACTCAAACAATTCTGTTTTCTCGCCAGAAAAAGTTTCCAGCCGGGTGGCATGAAAAAGTAGCCTGGTGGGGCACAGCAGGAGAATGCAGGCCCGATGCCTCTCTGCTTACATCATAGGAGGCGGATAAGTAGGTGAGATGATGATGGTCACCAAAATTAGCCAAATGGTCACCAGAAATAGCTGGATGGAGCACCCAGCTAAAAGAGCCTGGGGAGAACACTGCAATTCTATGGGCCTGTTAACAGTACTGCGTAGCAAAGTCTATATCCAGTGACCACTGTGAATCCAGCCTGAAAGTTTTGCTAAAATGGTTTCAATGGTCACTTTTGTTTTTCTGAGTACAAATGATGGCAGAAACCATCTAAGCACAGGGTCAGGTTTTATTGCTGTCTGTGTTAAATCAAAACTGAGAAACCGAGAACCTTAACCAAAGTAATGAAACAGAAATTCACTTATCTAAGGCTTCTACCATCCCCCTGCAACCGTCCTCTCCTAGCAGTGGTCCTTAACGATCCTCTGTTCCCCCGCTGCAGATTAGTTTATTCTTCGGCCGACTGCAAGTTGGCGGGCTGGCTGCATGCATCCTTGTATGCATTCATGTCGGGAGAGTGTCCTGCGCAGGCGCAGCAAGAGAAAACCTCTTGCCGGAGTGAACGCGAACAAAGGCCAGGGCTGCGCAGGCGCAGTGGCCCGCCAACTTATCGGCCAAAATCGAAACTAATCCATGGAAGGCTAACGGAAGATTTTTATGGACCGGCGCGGACACAGGATGGTTGCAAGGGACTGGTAGAAGCCCCAGGTAAGTGAATCTCTTTTTCATTACTTCGGTTAAGGTTCACTTTAAGGCATAGATCTAAATATACCATATAACAGCTCTTTCACATTAGTCAACGCATGCAAGAGCCGTTCTCCTGCACACGTTGACTACCCTGCGGCTGTCATTGGGAATCTGCTGTGCGACGCCGAGTAGCGGACGGCAGTATTAATTAACCTGACGGGAAACGCCGAATGCCGACGACAAACAGCTCCCGGGTGCGTCGTACCGCAACGCATCGAAACGCAGCGTCGGGTGTGAAAGGTAAAATTAATGTCTATGGACGTTCCCTTTTACCTTGGTTAACACATAGTATAGACTTTGCGTTAAACCGCTGAAAAAGGGCTCTGGTGGGAAAGAGCCCTTAGCAACAGATGCCCTCCAAAGTTACCTTTTTATGTGTTTTGAAGATGTCTGTAGCTAAATAGACTTTCAAAAAAAAAAAAAAAAAAAAAAAAAAAAAAACTTGATTGCATGACCCATTGCAACTGTGCATGTTTAGGAACAGGGTCTTTGCGGGTATCTGCTGCCGGGATTGCACCACCCTGCTGTTCAGACTTCAAAAGCAAGGCAAGCAAGTGTGGTGTAAAAGGGATTACTGCCTGGACCCTTAGGCAAATAAGCACAATTTTGCCACTGAACTAAGGAAATATCGGTGCCTGTCAAAGTAAAAAAAAAAACAAAAAAAAAAACTAACTATTTTCATTAAAACCTACTTGTACATGTGGTTCACATGAGGATTCACTCCAAGCGAGTTCATCCAATTACGGAATGTTCGTTCCTCTCGAGTTTCACCTAAAACAAAGATAACACTCAATGATTTGTTACCAATTGCCGATTAAGAAGAAATATTGTGGTGTGTATGAACATACACGTGTTATAAATTACCATAATTTTTTACGTATAAGACGCTCCGGAATATAAGACGCACCCAGGTTTAGAGGGCAAAAAACAGGGGAAAAAATATATAAACTAAACCTGGTGCGTCCATATTCCAGGAGCGCCTTGTACATGTCCACCCCCAAATGGTGTCCTCCTGTGTCCTCTTATCTCTACGTACACCAAGTGTCCTGTGGTCTCCCCCCGTGGTCTCTCCCCCCCTTGTCCTGTGGTCTTCCCTTGCGTGCCCTATGGTCTCCCCCCCGCACTAGAGGAAGCCGCACACAGGAGCCGGATGTCTTCAATCGCCGCGGGCAAGATGGAGGAGGTAAGCTGCTGACACTGACACTGCATGGGGGACCCGGAGACATAAGCGGGGGGCAGGATAAACACAGCGGGGAGTCGGGCACAGCGGAAACACAGGCAGGGAATCCGAGCCGCGGCGGGTCGGCGGTTCGTATTGGCGGGCGTTCAGAAGTTGGGGATTCCATGCCTTTGCCGTATAAGACACAGGGACATTTTTTTTGGGAGAAAAAGTGCGTCTTATACGGAGAAAAATATGGTAAATATGGAGGTTAGCATTAGGACCTTCCATTAGACACAAAACATTGTAATGGTTGTACAGTTTATGCTTTAGCTTAAACTGAGCTGGATTTCTGGGAAGGCTAGAAAGGCCATGGCCTTGAGAGGAAAAAGAAGGGTGGGCAGGAGTTGGGAGAGATAAGAGGCTACATGTCAAAGTAAATCATCTTTCTTGGTTCACAGCTCCCCTTATTTTCTCTGCACACATGGTCTGCAAACTGAGTTCCACAGTTGTCTGCATCTCACTCACTACCTGGGAGCATGATTTGAAGACTGTCAGTTTCCTCTGCTGCATCTGCTTTTTTCTGATGATCCTGTAGGAGCGGGACATGCAAGCTGCAGTGAGAAGTGTCAGTGGTTGCAGACAGCAGAACTGATTGGTGAGTTTTCCTGCACACATTCAGTGATCATAAGGGAATTTCAGTTCCACTTTAGCCCTACCCTCACCTTCAGCTGTCAGACAGTAACATTATTACTGGTCAGCGGCAGTTCCTGAACTGAGTTCTGCATTTGTTCTTCTCTCCCCCTGCACTCTTATGGCTTTTTTTCCAAGAGAAGTTTGCAGCAGCATCAATTTGTACTCCAATTCAACCACCTCCTGCCTCACTTTAAAGTGGACCCAAATTAAAAATACAAGATTTCAGAAACAAAATCTATTTTCTAAATTATAATAATAAATAGCAGCCTTTTTCAGCTGCATGATGACAAATATAAAATATTTTACATTTATTGGAGGAACCCCTCCCTTCTTTTCAAATTGCCAGGATTTTTCCTGCAAACTGGTGGAGAAGATGGTGTCCGGCAATGGAGGAATTGCTAATGGCTGCCCCCAGTATAACCCTAGCTATGAAAAGAGAAGGGTGAAAAGCATGCACTGAAATGCTCATAGGGTTGAAGGAGTGTTTATCCTTGTATGTGTCAGAGTGCTGCAACTAAATATTTTGAGTTAAAAAATTGTTTGGTTTGGGTCCGCTTTAAGATGTGTCCCTGACTTGTCTTAAATCAACCTCCTAAGTGCTAAATTGTAACTATGATTAAAGGACATCTGCAGCAAAAGACGTTTTATATGGTGCATGAAAACTGATATTGATTGAGAGATAAAAGTAATGCACTTACAACAATTCAGAGGAAGGTGCGCATGTAGTAGGTATCTTTAGAATGGACTCCACGGCAATGGTGTGGTACACCCCTCTCCAGAAGCGCCGATGTCCAGGTGACGGGACTTCAAAACCCGTAGCAACACCGAAACGAGTAATGACGGAAGCAAGTAAGAGCTAGGTTCCACACACCTTGCTGAAACCCATAAGTCCCATCCACCCGGACATCGCGCTACTGGCCAATGCGCTTGGATGGGGAGTACCGCATCATGGGGGAGTCCACTCTAAAGATAACCACTACATGCGCTCCTTCCTCTGAATTGTTGTGAATGCATTTCTTTTACCTCTCAAATATCAGTTTTCATGCACCATAGAGCACTCCTTTTTTGTCGCAGATTGTCCACATTACTCACATTAAGGAGGTGCTACAGGAGCATTGAAGAGAGCCCACCACAGTCCCTGGCTGAGTGTCCATCGGTGTTTGAGTTAAAGAACACCCGAGCTGACACTATCTATGCTAGAGTGTGTAGTATGCAATCCTACTTATGTCCACTCATGCTATGTAATTTCGCAGAGCATGAGTGGACAGGGCATGCACTGCCCGGAAGTGCACAGCAGCCCAAGCTAGGAGTGTTTTGGGTATGTATAGACAATTGCCGTTCATGCATGAGCGTCATTTCTCAAATGTGCATACCATAAACGCTCTCATCTGCTGTGCACATCCAGGAAGGAGCGCAACATTTCAAGAAGTGCAAGTAGACAGAGCATGCACTGCTTCTTTGTTTAAGGGGAATGGAGAATGGGGGCAGATCAGCACAATGGAGGAAAGCTCATTCAAACCAGTAATAACTAATCTGGCCATTGAGACAGATTGCTGTTGGGGAGAGGTCGGTGACAGGGGACCTTGGGTGCTGAAAAGTGCAAATCTTGCCATGGGCTCAAATGTTATTGGCAGAGATGTTCGATACATCTAACTATCAATAAGGTAGAGTTCAGTTCACGAACAGAGCTGTGTTTTCAAGAACGGGGAGTTGTGGAACAGAATGCAGACCTACACTAGCCCTGGTTTTATCCACCGAAGATGGTCATGTGATCCCTGCTCTTCTAAGAGAGCAAAAGAGAACTCTAGAGAAATACAGTTTAAAAATTGACATATTGAAGGTTTGAAAACAAGCATGCATTATAATCTTTCACCAGAAGATGGCAGAAAAGGCCAAGTAATTTTCTACTCTATCAAAACTCATAATTGGATTGTGTAGGAGGAATATCTATTTTTTTTTTTTTTAGGCATTTTAGGTCTTATTCTCCTAGAATTCCTTGATTCACCAAACATCGATGTTAAACATCTGCCTGATATACACAACACTATTGCTTCCAATCACCAGTTAGACTTACTTTCTAGGAAAGATGTGCAAAATTTAGTACCATCATTTTATGCAGTGTTTTATTGGCAACACAGAAGCAATGACATTTGCCCCATTGGCCAATATCTCCAAAAGAACTCAGAATCTTTTGTACCAGTTCACCAGTGCTCACGCTAAGCACATGATTTTTCCATTTTAGGACGACACCGTGTCACACCCCATCACCCTGCTACTGGCTGCCTTATAAACGGACAAAGTGTTATAGAAGTAATTTTCCTCCAGTTGAAAAGACTGTATAATACCTCCGTCTCAAACTCAGCACAGGATGGAGGACAGAGAGCCATGTGGGCTTAGTGAGAGGGGGGAGGGATGTTAGTCAGTGAGCCCTATACTCAGTGGGGGAGCAAAGCTGCATCCTTCACATATAACAACCTCCCTTCCCCCAGTGAATAAAGACAGTTTCTGGGGAATAGATACAGTTAGGTTACTGAAGTTGTTTATCAACTCAAACTAGGCTTGAGTGTAGATTTTTGATTAATAAAAATAAAAAAACTCCTGCATGTACTTTTAATCTTTGAAAGCATTTAGCAGCCCCACTGGTCCTTAGTATGTCCTATTAGACCTTGGAACACCACCAATAGCATCTTTCCCCTATACTAACTCAGAGGTCTCTTGTGGGATCTCTGTTAAGTTGCATGATAAAGCATCTTACACCCTGTTTGCATAAATAATCGTATAACCTAGCTTTATTGTCCAGCACTGTGTAATATGTTGGTGCTTCTTATATACAATAAATAATAAAACAATAAATAATAATAATCTCTCTATCAGCTGAAACAATTGCTCCCCTGCTTCATGCTGGTTATTTTGTGTGTACCGTATAGTATATAGACGGGTTCTTGCATTTAAGTTGCTATATACTCATCACGTGGCAATGTATATATACAGTTGGTATGGCAAATGTCTGGAAATGCGTTGGGTCTGATAAGTGGACCCCCCCCCCCCTCTACAGGGTGTCATTTAGAAGGTACACAACTTTAACGCACACATGCGCAAAGCGGATATTAGTACATTTGTTCATAATTCCATATTTATTCTGGGATCATTGCTAGATGGAGGAAAGTATCTCCTCTACTCCATCCCATCCCCCACCACTTATAGATAAAAGAAGTGTACAGGATGGAGAGGTGAGAAAACAAATGGCCTTACTGGGGGTGCTTGCGTCAGGAATTCCTTTCCAGACAGGAGTGACCACTGTGACCACTGGGAGTGGGTGTGTATGTGTGTATACTGAAAGTACATTAATAATGATAATGATAGTGGTAGTAATAATAGTAATTACTGTTATAATAATAGATAAGTAAAGGTAAGCCTATATATTACACTATGTCTACCTTGATTTATCCACTCACCTTAAAGGGAACCAGAGAGGAACGGGCTGAAAAAAAAAGAACAAGCTTTTATACATAACTGGGGCTTCTTCCAGCCCCATAAGCCTGGATCGCTCCCACGCCGCCATCCTCCGCTTCCTGGAACCGCCGTTACCGGGCCCGTCACTTCCGGTGGACGCGGACAATTGTCCGCATCACAGGGGCTCCCTCCATACATGTACGCATGCGGCTTCACAGCAGGCAGCCTCATGCGTACTTGTATAGAAGGAGCTCCGTGTGATGCGGCGAATCGGCCGCGTCCGCCGGCCGACTAGCGGCAATGACGGGACCCGGTGGCGGCGGATCCAGGCAGCAGAGGACGGCGGCGTGGGAGCGATCCGTGCGTATGGGGCTGGAGGAAGCCCCAGGTATGTATTAAAGCTTGGAAGTATAGGGAGCACAGAGCTGGTGTCTGAATATATGAAATTTAATGGTATCAAAATTCTAGGTAATAATTCAAAGGTTCAAAGTAGCTCATGGACAGACAACAAACAAACAACATATACCCTCCCATAAAACCAACTGGAATAGCTGACTGCCGGCAACAGCATAGAACCTGGAGTGCACTCCTATTGAGTCCTAGCATGCATGCAATTCTAAATCTTCAGGCCCACAGTAAGCTTATTTCCAGAATGACAACCAACCGCAATCAGGCAGGAGTAAACAGATCTAATGGCATCAACCCGTGTGTATATTTGCGAATACACGCCTCTATATAAATATATGTACGTTTCTCATTACTGACACACATATAGTGTCAAACCTCAACCCCCATTTTAACTGTTCATTTGGTTTGTGCGTTTATATGGCGGCGACCAGGCGAATGCAGATAAGGATATAGCTTTCTCACCACTTCACAGCCGTCATGGCGGAATCGTACATCACCTCTGTTTGCGTTGTATGCAACATTGCGGATGAAGGGGGGAGGAAGAGATGCGGAGGCACGGGTGAGCTAGACGTCGTCCATTTCCGGGTTGCGTAGGCGTATCACGTTACGCGTTTCGTCACGACACACGTGACTTCGTCAGACGTGACGTAGGCAGGGGGGACGGCACCTTTTATAGCCTCCAAGTCTCCCTTGACGTAAGATGATCTTGCATATATTAAAATAGGAAGTCTGGTTGTTGCCATCTTCTGGCCATAGTAAATATTTACATCTTGCATTTCAGTGCATATACAGGACAGTTTTTATCCAATTGTACTATCTGATAAGACGGATCGTTACAGGAAAGATTTTATATTTAGATCCTTATTGAGGCCCTTGGGGAATAGAGTTCCACACTTGTAAATCCACATCGATTCTTTTCTTAACAGTTGTGTATCATAGTCACCGCGACGCGGGCTGATGTTTAATTTATAGATTCCCATAAATCGTAAGCCCGATATATCTGAGCCATGAACAGTTTTAAAGTGTAGTGCCAGAGGATTCAGTTTCTTTTTATCCATCGTGGTACTTTTTATATTAGAGATATGTTCGCCAATTCTAGTGTTTAGAGGTCTAAAGGTTTTTCCAATATAGGTTAGATTGCATGGACATTGAATTTGATATATCACTCGAGTAGTATTGCATGAGATATAGTCATTTACCCAAAATGATTTAGAACCATCAGTACTATAGAATTGATTACTTTTGTTAACATATTTACACATATCACAGTCTAGGCACTTATGCATTCCTTTTTTCATTTTTGTAGTGGGGGATCCCCCCAACCAAATTCACTTTTAACCAGTAGGTCATTGAGGTTGTTGCCTCTTTTTGCGGCCATGTGTGGATAGTCACCTACTATTTGGGCCATAATTGGATCCCTTCTGAGGATATGCCAGTGTCTCTGTAAGACATGTTTAATGTCCACAAAGTGGGCACTATATGGAGTCACAATTCGTGGTGTCTTGGTCGTCGGACAGACGCTACCAGAGGGCACCAACGAATTTTCAAAGTTATTTACTTTTTTCTTTAAAAGATCACCACGATCTCTATTAAGGGCTCTTTTATATGCCGTGATAATAATCCTATTTGGGTACCCCCTTGTCTGCAGTCTAGCCCTCAACTCACCCGCCTCTTTTTTGAAGTCCTCAGTATTGCTGCAGTTCCTTCGTAGTCGAAGGAACTGACCTGTGGGCACTGCCCATTTTTGGGCGGGTAAGTGAGAGCTTTGTGCAGACAAGAGGGTATTCCCTGCTGTGGGTTTTCTGTATGTACAGGTGACCAATGAAGTCCCCTCTTTCTTAATCAATAAGTCAAGGAAGGAAATCTCACTGACATATGTATATGTCAGGAAGATATTTTTATTATTTACATATCTCTAATATAAAAAGTACCACGATGGATAAAAAGAAACTGAATCCTCTGGCACTACACTTTAAAACTGTTCATGGCTCAGATATATCGGGCTTACGATTTATGGGAATCTATAAATTAAACATCAGCCCGCGTCGCGGTGACTATGATACACAACTGTTAAGAAAAGAATCGATGTGGATTTACAAGTGTGGAACTCTATTCCCCAAGGGCCTCAATAAGGATCTAAATATAAAATCTTTCCTGTAACGATCCGTCTTATCAGATAGTACAATTGGATAAAAACTGTCCTGTATATGCACTGAAATGCAAGATGTAAATATTTACTATGGCCAGAAGATGGCAACAACCAGACTTCCTATTTTAATATATGCAAGATCATCTTACGTCAAGGGAGACTTGGAGGCTATAAAAGGTGCCGTCCCCCCTGCCTACGTCACGTCTGACGAAGTCACGTGTGTCGTGACGAAACGCGTAACGTGATACGCCTACGCAACCCGGAAATGGACGACGTCTAGCTCACCCGTGCCTCCGCATCTCTTCCTCCCCCCCTTCATCCGCAATGTTGCATACAACGCAAACAGAGGTGATGTACGATTCCGCCATGACGGCTGTGAAGTGGTGAGAAAGCTATATCCTTATCTGCATTCGCCTGGTCGCCGCCATATAAACGCACGAACCAAATGAACAGTTAAAACGGGGGTTGAGGTTTGACACTATATGTGTGTCAGTAATGAGAAGCGTACATATATTTATATAGAGGCGTGTATTCGCAAATATACACACGGGTTGATGCCATTAGATCTGTTTACTCCTGCCTGGTTGCGGTTGGTTGTCATTCTGGAAATAAGCTTACTGTGGGCCTGAAGATTTAGAATTGCATGCATGCTAGGACTCAATAGGAGTGCACTCCAGGTTCTATGCTGTTGCCGGCAGTCAGCTATTCCAGTTGGTTTTATGGGAGGGTATATGTTGTTTGTTTGTTGTCTGTCCATGAGCTACTTTGAACCTTTGAATTATTACCTAGAATTTTGATACCATTAAATTTCATATATTCAGACACCAGCTCTGTGCTCCCTATACTTCCAATATTTTGATATCCTTGTCCTTATGGGTGAGACGAGCCTATGAGGGTTGATATCCCGTACCTCTTGTTAATTTAATGTATTAAAGCTTCCCCCCAACCTCTCTGGTTCCCTTTAAATGTAGAGTACCATATATGTTCTGTATAAAGTTTTATAAAATATACCTTTGTTACAATCCTTGTGATGCAGGTGGATCGAGGCAATCATAAACATACACAGTTATACATACAGTTGAACCTGCACTTGCGTTGAACAGGATTACACTTAAGGTGAACCTGAACTCTTGCTCAGTGCAAGAGGAAAACATGGAGACATACCCTGTGTGTATTTAGAGGGTTTAGCCTAACTAATCCCCCTCATTTGTGTCTATCTCAAGTTGTAGTTCAATCTCTCCCCTGGGTCACCTGACTGTAATGGCGGGTATGGCAGATAAGCTCATTTGAAAGCACAGCATGTTAACAATATGCCTGCCTCCATGAAAGCAAGAAGTAGACACACTGCAATTTTTTTTCTTCCCTCTCTTTCTGGTTCTGTATCAGGTGTAACAAAACAAAACAAAAAAAAATGTTTTCTGAAAAGAGTATTATGCTGCTGCTTATCTTTTAAAACAGAGAAGAAGTTCTGAGTTTAGATCCGTACTGTTAAGCTACATCATATAGGATCAAGAGGCCAGATCCGCGAACCAACAGCAAATGGCCCACGGAACGGCAGTGGGCCACGGACCGGGGGTTGGGGACCCCTGAGAAATCTGCACACAATCTACTAGAAATGAACGAGGGACATGAGCCCTCCAGTGGCCATTTGTGGTACTGGCACTGAGTTCACTGAAATGTGAATTGTGCAATCTATTAAACAAAACTTTTTCCACAGTTTAATGCCTTCATGTTCAATCCAGTATTCATTTTAATATGTTGGATTACAAACAAATCAAACAATAATACATGCTTGTAAACATAAAAAATAAAGCAAATAAACTAGCCGAGTAATTACTAAATTAAGGGGAAAAAATATCGCTTTAGCGTCAATAGCAGCTGAAATAGGCTAGAAAGCAATAATCAGATGATAAATCTCCCAGTGCGCCGAGATAGCAAAAAGACAAAAGTAAAAGGTATAAAGGTAAAGACGATTACCCCAACTCATGCAACTAATACACAATACAATATCTACAGACATAAGGGGCCTACAGGCATGAGATTCTCTAGTGCTTCCCATTCATGGAATGATTTTAATGCAACAATTTTATGTTACCAATTAAAAATGGAAGGAAAAAAAATTGGAACGACATCCTGGGCATTAACACAAACGTTCAACCTAAAAATGAACACATTTAATCATTTTATCTTAGATTATGCTTCAATTTGTTATAAAGGGCGAGAGTTGATTTCAATCAAATTTAACAACACGGAAAGGTGTATGACCAGTATTCATTTCCTACAGACATTTCTAACTAGATGCTAAAAACTGGCCGTTGGAGGGAAGTCACTACAAATGGTAGTGAAAAGGACGGAATTAATAAAACTGCTTATTTTGTTTACAATATTTATAAATTTAGTCCCATTGTAAAATCCTCAACCTGATTTACATTCTGAAAATGATCACAGGTGGTGACATCTTTGCATATCTGCAGAATGCTGGTTTACTGAGTGTTCTGAAGCCAGTGCAAACTATACCTGTCTCCCACAATGTTCTGGGAGGAGAATTTTGCATAGCAAATCATCCCTGGGAGAGTGGGGTTACATATCAATATACAGCAATATATAGATTTGGGAAGCATTTCTGATGTTGAAACCAAGAAAATTGCAGTAAAAGTGTGTGTCCTGAAAAATGTATTACATTCTACTATAGGCCACTACAGCCCATAGGTGTCAGGAAGCTGGCACCCTAAGGGTCGCGTACCTACAAAAGGTGTCAAGTCCAAGGGGCGGGGTTTTGCAGGAGTTCGCGCAAGTGTGCATCTCCGCTCCGTCATCAGTCTCCCAGCGGCGATCGCCGTTAGGAGACGGTTAGACTGCAAAACTGCCATCTATTTATATTGTACAGGGCTGCGATCTACGGCAGCACTGTACTGGGGACAGCCGTGTCACTTGGCTGTCCCCTAGAGAGGCTCAGGTGCGATTGGCTCTCATAGCCACATACATATAAAACAAACACTGCAGCAGCGATCAGCGCCAACCAAAAGAAAGAAAGGGGGGGAAGTCACTTTTGTAACAAGTTGTACAGCCCTGCAGCAAGCCCTTAAAGCTGCAGTGGCCTGAACAGTGGCCTAAAAAATAGCCTGGCCCCTAGGGGTGTGTAAGCCTATGATCCTGAAGTGGTTAACAAGTTAGAAATTTCTGTCCAATCAAGTCTGTGTAACCCCAGTAGGCCAGTGTTGTATGTGCATGGCACTTCCTCCCCTCCCCATGGCAAGGTTATTTGTGCTTCCAAGCAGTGGCGTAGCTAAGGAGCTGTGGGCCCCGGTGCAAGTTTGACAATGGGGCCCCCCCTAGCACTCTATACATAACAATTGATACGGCGCACCAAAACCTGCCAATGGCAACTACAGTGTCAGAGGTGTAAGAAAAGCATGGGAAACAGTTTCTTAAGGATTACCAGTATTCAAAGTATCTATAGAAGTCATTATTATGGGCACAGGACCAATAGAGAGCTAATACTGTAGTTGGGGGAGGGCCCTTTGGGGCCCCTCTGGCCCAAGGGCCCCGATGCGGTCGCTACCTCTGCACCCCCTATTGCTACGCCCCTGCTTCCAAGCAGACATTTTCATGCCCAGACAGTGGATGGATTACACCTACATTCATGACCGCTCGGCCCTCTTGGTCTATGATCGCCATTAGACAACCTTTAGCAAATGACAACCTTTAACAGTGAAACATAAAAGCATCTCACCTTCAAGGAGTGTCCAGTCGATGTCCTGGTTCACAGGCTTAGTCAATGCTGGGTACCTATTGAACAGGTTCGCCACAAAAGCCATGTTTAATTTGGGATTTCCGCTCACAACATCTGCAGGTGTGACGAACTGTCTACAGCCTAGCCTGTCCGACTGCTGCAGCATTAATTCTGCCCTCTTCAAGTCATCCTTTTCCTATTAAAAAAAAAAAATCAAGAGTTAAAGGTGCTTACACAACAAACCAATAGAAGAAAAGCACAAGATAAATATTCTGGTTATCGGCAGAGATGGGACCCATCACAAGGTTGACAAGATGGAGGTTTTGTCATTACCAAGATTATGTTTTTAGGACACCATGGCCTTGATTCATCATAGTCTTTGAGATAACTTTTTCCAGTTTGTTAAATTACCAAATTCCAAGTTTATCGATTTCTAGTTGTATTCATCAAGGTTTTTCCGCATTCGGTTTGAATTCGATAACAATTCGGTAACGTGTCGATATTTCCATCTTACAGCGGTAATTTAACAAAAGGTCATAAGATTCCCATGGAATTGTGGGTAAAAGGCAGTCCTTTGAACACTATGTAGCAACATTCTGTATAGGGCTTAACACCTGCACCAGGATTCCAGAGGTAGCTTGGGGCAATCCCACAATTTCGCCAGCTGCGGCTTGATAGGAGCCTTTTCTAAAAAAAAATATAGTGCAGCTAGCAAATTAGTTAACCCTGGCACTGCCTGTGTTCTCTTACAAGATGATTCAAGAGAAATGCAGATGTCCTGTTATAGCAAATACATCTATTCTCTTGCGAATTGATGTAGTTCTAGACCTTATTCTTGCCCTTCTGCACCTTTGAATCACTCTCAGCCGATGCATAACCACTTCAAATGGCTCCATCTTCTCTGTCAGCAATGATCTGACAGGAATTACGACAGAGCAGTGGAGGAGATAACTAATCCTAAATGTAACACTAAACCACGCCCACTTTCATGAATTGCACTTTCTTCCGTTTTAACGCATCACTAACGAATGATTACCGAATGCTCGCTAACAGCTGTAGATAAATTTGATGAATCCTGAAATCAACTTAACGAATTCGGTATTTTACCGAACTGTCGTTAACCAATTCGATAAGTCTTGATGAATGACCTGCATCGCTGCCACTTAGCAGCAGTCGACTAGTGGCTGTGGCAGTCTATGGATGGTTGCATAGCCTGTGGTGGAAGCATTTTAATTAATAGTTAAAGGGGCACTACAGCAAAATATAGGCTATTGGGATAACACTAGTAGCATGCTTGTAATAGTGAAAGCAATACACATTAGGTAGTGTATCTGGTTACAAAGATCGGCAGGATTGGATAATTTATAGCACCTCTTACAGATCCTGGCCATCAGAAAAAAAAGTGAAGTCTGTTCTAAGTATGGATATGTTAGGTAAATTAACAGTAAGCTGCTTGTTTATTTACCCACGATATCCGTACTTGCTACTGATGGAGACAACCTTACAGAACAAGATTTTATCTCACACATTGAAAGAGGAGGAGAGAAATAGCTGTTACAGCTGAACAAAGAATGACACGCTTTCTAGTGATGCCAGGATCTGAAAGAGGTGCTATAAAATTATCCTCTCCTGACGACCTTTGTAAGCAGATACAATACCCAATAAGTCTTGTTCTCATAAGAAACATGCAACCAGGGTTATGCCAGTAGCCTAAATTTCGCTGTAGTGCCCCTTGATTTCTGTTGATATTTGACTGATAGCAAGTGGTGTGTGGTAATCCAGGTAAGTGATAGCATGGGTCCAGATTAATTGTGTACATAGGTAGCAGACACGGGTGCCTCTGGCCTTTCTGTCACCCCAGGCGGAAAATATGTGGCGCCCCCCCCCCCCCCCTTTTTTGCTAATGAGTGTACTTGGGTGCAAATACTTAAAGGTACCCCTGTTTGGATGGATAGATAGATAGATAGATAGATAGATAGATAGATAGATAGATAGATAGATAGGGAGAGAGAGAGAGAGAAAAAGAGAGAGATATAAGGAGATAGATAGAGGGAGGGAGAGATAGATAGATGGAAACAGAGATAGATAGACAGACAGACAGATAGATAGAGGTGGAAGGAGAGAGGGGCAGTGGTGGAGGGAGAGAGGGGCAGTGTAGAGAGAGAGAGAGAGAGAGAGAGAGAGAGAGAGAGAGAGAGAGAGAGAGAGAGAGAGAGAGAGAGAGAGAGATAAGTAGATAGATAGAGAGATATAGGGAGGGAGGGGGGGGGAATAGATATATATAGATAGATAGATAGATAGATAGATAGTTAGATAGATAGATAGAAGTGGAGGGAGAGAGGGGCAGTGTAGATAGATAGAGAGAGAGAGAGAGATAAGGAGATAGATAGAGAGATATAGGGAGAGAGATAGAGAGAGGGGGGGAAGATAGATAGAGGTGGAGGGAGAGAGGGGCAGTGTAGATAGAGAGAGAGAGAGAGAGAGATAAGGAGATAGATAGAGAGATATAGGGAGAGAGAGAGAGAGAGAGAGAGAGGGGGGGGGGGGGAGATAAATAGATAGACTACCAGTCCACACCTGTCCTGTCAGAACACTGCAGTGCACAGTAAGACACACTGACACTGTGCACACAGATGCCCATGCTGTGCTTGTTTATAGCAGCTACAACCCCCCCTCCCCCCACAATAATAGAAAATAAATGCCGCCCTCCACCCTCTAAACACACTAAAGTCTGCTCTGCCTCTCATATCCTCCTCTCCCGGCCAATAGAAAGAATGTTGCTCCAACTTCCCTCACCACAGCCACGAATCCCCCTCACCTGCCATCCAGAGATCTGAGTGTGGCAGAGAGCTGACACTAACATTATCCCCAGGAGACGCGTGACCCAGCCAGCCCCAGAAGACAGTGAATGTGCAGCAAGGCAGAAAGAGCAACTGCGTTCCCGAGTCCCCGCTGTCTCACAGCTGTTATGTTACTTACAGCCGCCCACAGAGTTCAGTGCTGGCTCTTCTCTCTTGGCTAGTCCCAGGCAGTCCCTCTTCTCTATGCCCTTAGTATCAGCGGGCATGCCGAGCAGCAGCATATGCCCTACCCGGCACATGTTAACCTAACTTCCGTGCAGCGGGGCGGAACTAAAAGTGGAGGCAAGGCAGAGCACATTTGCTCTCTCTCTATTGGTCCAGGGAGCGCACGAGGTCGCTGCTATAGCGACGTTAGGAATGGATGCCAGGAGGAAAGAGAGTGGCATGAATACTTGTGTTCGAGGTGCACTAAAAGGTCCAGTTGTTGCGCCCAGATGGCAAACGGCGCTCCAAGTGGCTGCCTAGTGTGCCTGTGCCTTTAGGCGCCCCTGGTAGCAGAGCTATAGGTGAGCCATGCTTGAGTTGCACTGTGGTTTTTCTAAAGCATTGGGCATGTGACTTGATGCAGTTCAGCCCTGTTGGAGCTGCTGCTGCTGCTGCTGCTACTACACAACCCTATAGGAGGCGCCCGTGAAATGCTTTTCAGCAAGAACTTTTTGTGAAGTTTAGGTAAGAGTAGCTTGTCTTACCTTGTAATTATGACTGTACAGATGAGAGAGAAAGAGCGTAAGGTAGGCACAGCATTCATCTATTTATACCAAAGTGAGGCACATCAGATAGCGTGACATTTCAAAATAACAATCAGCAACATACTAGTGCAGGAGGCAATGTGGCTGGTGGTGGGTGCTGGGCACTGTTAGCCTTACGGCTGTTTCGCGCTTCTACAGAGCCTCCGTAGAAGCACATATTAGCGCAAAATGGCCGTAAGGCTAGCAGTGCCCAGCACCCACCACATTGCCTCCTGCACTGGTATGTTGCCGATTGTTATTTTGAAATGTCACGTTATCTGATGTGCCTCACTTTGGAATAAATATATGAATGCAGTGCTGACCTTCCACTCCTTTCTCTTATCAGTCATACAGCGCCCCTGATGATCTGTCCGCATTGCGTACATTTTTACGCATTCCCGCTGGTACATTAACACATACATTTTTACTTATGTGTTAATGTTCCTGCACCAGCGGGAATGCGTAAAAATGTACACAATGCGGCCCGCCAACCCAGAGGTCGGCAAAAACTAAACTAGCTGACGGAGGGGGACCAGAGCAACAGTGAGTGACTACGAGAGCACAGGATGGCTGCATGGGGCTGGTAGAAGCACCAGGTAAGTGAAACTTTTTTTTTTTGTTTTTTGCCTGATAACTCCTTTAAGAAACCTGTTTACGACTCGACTTACAAGGTAAGACAAGCTACTCTTACCTAAAGTTCACAAAAAGGTCTTGCTGAAAAGCATTTCATGAGCGACTCCTACATGGTTGTTTAGTAGTTTATGTCAACCTACCTGGTGGAAATACATATATCCAGGCACATCGCCTCTAGTTAGGACATTAAATAAATTATTAGGGAAAGGGAGGTGCTGAAGGGGGTGTGGCTAGAAAACAGCAAAAATCTATTAACCCTTCGCACACTCACATGCAAATGTTCAAACAAATGCATTCACAGATTCACTCATCCAGGCACAACTGTTATCCCTACAGCTAAATTAAAAGCCAGGGTTTTAGTTCACAGAAGAATGCATTCTTATGCTTAGTCACCTATACTGCGCAGAAGTACCCAGGTAAACATAGGTGTCCTAACTCTGGCCCTGTAACATGCATAGTGCAGACATGCAAACACATTCATTGCATCAAACCTATCAATGGATTAGGAGCACACATCCTAACTTCCTCTCCTGGGAAAGACGGTGCATCTTACCAATCGCACAAGGGAGCTAACGTTATGTGTCCATGTGCACCATGCGCATACACCAGCATAAGCTGTGTGCATGCTGACAAATACATACAGGGGAAGGAGGGAGTGCACTGAATTGGACCCTAGCCACAGGGGTCAGTAGTAAAATGGAAATACATATATCCAGGCACATCGCCTCTAGTTAGGACATTAAATAAATTATTAGGGAAAGGGAGGTGCTGAAGGGGGTGTGGCTAGAAAACAGCAAAAATCTATTAACCCTTCGCACACTCACATGCAAATGTTCAAACAAATGCATTCACAGATTCACTCATCCAGGCACAACTGTTATCCCTACAGCTAAATTAAAAGCCAGGGTTTTAGTTCACAGAAGAATGCATTCTTATGCTTAGTCACCTATACTGCGCAGAAGTACCCAGGTAAACATAGGTGTCCTAACTCTGGCCCTGTAACATGCATAGTGCAGACATGCAAACACATTCATTGCATCAAACCTATCAATGGATTAGGAGCACACATCCTAACTTCCTCTCCTGGGAAAGACGGTGCATCTTACCAATCGCACAAGGGAGCTAACGTTATGTGTCCATGTGCACCATGCGCATACACCAGCATGGATATATGTATTTCCATTTTACTACTGACCCCTGTGGCTAGGGTCCAATTCAGTGCACTCCCTCCTTCCCCTGTATGTATTTGTCAGCATGCACACAGCGTATGCTGGTGTATGCGCATGGTGCACATGGACACATAACGTTAGCTCCCTTGTGCGATTGGTAAGATGCACCGTCTTTCCCAGGAGAGGAAGTTAGGATGTGTGCTCCTAATCCATTGATAGGTTTGATGCAATGAATGTGTTTGCATGTCTGCACTATGCATGTTACAGGGCCAGAGTTAGGACACCTATGTTTACCTGGGTACTTCTGCGCAGTATAGGTGACTAAGCATAAGAATGCATTCTTCTGTGAACTAAAACCCTGGCTTTTAATTTAGCTGTAGGGATAACAGTTGTGCCTGGATGAGTGAATCTGTGAATGCATTTGTTTGAACATTTGCATGTGAGTGTGCGAAGGGTTAATAGATTTTAACCTACCTGGTGGGGTACTCGCCACTATAATAGGGCGAAGTTTTCTGGAGCTGCGACCAACTTCCATCCATCCAAGGCTAAATGGGGTTGGCATTTCTCCACATGCATATATTAGTGGTTGCCTGTTTAAGCAACCTACAATTGTGAGTATATACTTTTTGGACTTCTTCGATTCATTGTGTCACAGTATCACGATATCGCGCTCCCGGTGTCCGGGGGTCTTTTTCTTGCGTTTCACTAGCCTGAGCCCTGTTGGAAGGGCATCTGGTTTAATGCTGAACATTTACATCAAAATATAAGCAACCTGTCACGGATTACCCACACAAGACCAGGCAAAAATGTATTTCTGGAGTTCACCTTGAATACACAAGAACTACGTGCAAATCACGGCCATAGAAGAAGTTTCACATCATGCAGAGGTGGCAATGAGCATGTATACACACACAAAAAACACACACTTACATTAAATCCTGACATGTTGATGGCAATCGCCTCTTCTCCTTCTTTCTTTCCTTTGGGTGCAATCTGGTTAAGCAGGTGGAAGTAGGCTTTTGAGTCCTATACGGATTACATAGAATAATGTCAACATATAAAATGGAAAATGGCAGCATAGACAAACATTAACAAATAAAGAGGCCCATATCTTCACAATGCTCAGGACACACATTGAGCTTGCCATTTGGGACCTCATATAAAAACAGGAACATAATCCAGTCAGGTGAGAAACTACAAAGCTATCCATACACTATAAAATCTTGCCTGTGCAATCTTGTCCAATCACAAGACGTACACGAAAAGGACAACCTTTTCTGTACAAATCTGTTGAAAGGATTCTCAATTGTTGGCCTGTTTGCTCTTATACTATATACATGTGGTAAGACTGAACAGTTGTGAAAGAATAGTGTAGAATCTGAATGTGGCACAAGAGATGCCCAGTGTGATTAGAAAAAAATCTGCAAACTTTTTCCTATGTAAAGTTATTCTTCTACAACAGAGGCAAGCCATCCCGAGTACTTATGATTCGGCCGCATGGTAATTTGCGCACAGGGAGAAGCCAAAAACTGGCTCTCCCTGTGCTAGGTAATCTCACAGTATATAAGAAATATATTCTCCTACTAATTACCTAATTTTACCATAGGTCGTGTAATTTGGGGTCTGACTATTGCCGGCATTCGAATTAGAGATTTTAACTTAATTTGGGCTGTGCTGCTTTAACCCTAGTTAATGTTACGGGCCTATGTCAAAGCCCAAGTCCGGCACAGCATAGCTCTAAGCGGGTGCAGAAATAACCTGTCTACAGCCATCCCTCCATGACTGTTCTACTCGTATACTTGGTGCCTCTTGTAGCACATCAAGTTTAGTAGTCCCTCCCTTTTCTAAGGGTCCACACAGCCCATCTTAATTCTGTCCTATAGAATACATACACACTCCTAGCCCAAAGACAGAACGTGCCTCCAATAGGGTGACTGAGTTCATCATTGGCAACATACTGGGGGGGAGGGGGGCAGAAGGAGACACACCCATTAAACCAGTGTTCCCCAACCCTGTCCTCAAGGCTTACCAACAGTGCATGTTTGGAGGAAATCCACAAAGGTAGTTAATCAGCTCTTCTGAGACACTAATTACCTCACCTGTGAATATTTGTGGTTTTCTGCAAAACATGTACGGATGATGGGTCTTGAGGACATGATTGGGGAACTGTGCATTAAACTTTATCTGCTTGATATCAGCAACCAAAAAGTGTGAGTATAGCCTACAGCATCTACCGTCTCCCAGGACTTAAAGGTCAACTGTAGCAAGAGGTGTTTAAAAAGGAAATAAATAGGTCAGCCTCCATATACGTCTCATTTCAGGTTCCCTGTAAAGATAATACACTACTTCCATTAGTGGCTCTTGATTGTCTCTCCCTGGCGCTACAAGGGATGTAAACTACTTCAAGACATTGTACAGTTATGTATACTGAAAGAAGAGAGTTTGCCGTCACCATTAGGGTATGCAGTTCACTGGAAATGGGACAGTCTTACTTTCTAGGAAGCCACGATGAAATCAAATGGCCAGTCAAAGCCACTTTTGCTTATGCCTTTAAAGTTTGAGGCACCAACTGCTATGTAAGGGCCTGTACACACTGAACAACGCAAGCGCAATCACAAACGCAGTGCGATGTGATTGCCCTTTTTAATTAAATTTCTACTTGCGATTTTGTGCGCTTGCGATTTTACTGAGGCCATCTTTGCCTGGTTTCCTACTTAAAAAAAAGTGCAACGAAAATAGCATGCATTGCACTTCATGCTTTTTTTTTCTAACACAGGGGTTAAAAAGCGCAGATGTCTCTGCAATTGCGTTTTTCTAAAAATGCATCGCACCAGTGTGTACAGGTAATCACGATATTCATGATTTTTCAAAAGACTTTGCGATATAAAAAAAAAAATACATGTGATTTTAAAAAAACGCAGCAGTGTGTACAGGCCCGTGTCCACACTCCTCTTAAATCTACTTTGCGTTTCTGTAATCTCTCCAACATAGAAATGTATTTCTATGCTAACTTCTAAAGATTTTTCAGACTCCGGTGATAACACTCAAAGGGCCCGATCCAACTCACTTTTTTTCCTCCTAGGAGGAAATCCAACTCAAGTTTTCTCCTAGGAGATAATTTTTCGTCTTTAGTTTAAAATACATTTTCAGCACTATGCAATTAAAAAAAATACACAAAAAGTAGGTGAAAAAGTACTGTCAAAATTATTCTGATTATTTACTTGCTTTTTTATTTATAATGTGAAAATATCACCTACCAGCAGGCGAAAACTTAGTAGGAAAAGTGAACTAGTCAATTAGTTCATGTTCTCTCTCCCTCTCTTGTGAATGGATTAACAACAATGGGTGAATGGGTAGGGGGGAGGGAGCTCAGAAGACTCAGAGTCCTATACTACATTTAAATCGTTTCCTTTTTTGTTTTTTTAATATCTGCAATTAAAGGGATACTTAAGCTAGGGATAAAAACTTTTACTCACCTGGCACTAATACCAGCTCCCTGCAGCCGTCTCGTGCCCTCGCAGTCACTCTCAGATCCTCTGGTCCCCCGCCGCCAGCTAGATTTAGGAACAGGCCTGGCCACGCGTAGCCTTCTCCGCTTTCCTGTCCTTAATAGCGTTTGGCGCCTGTGCAGGACGCTATTGCGGACAGGATCGCGAAGAAGGAGATGCATGGCCAGGCCTGCGCAGGCGCAGTAAGCCTGTCAATCAAAAACAAAATTAGCTGGTGGTGGGGGACCGGAGGATCCGTGAGGACGGAATGGCTGCAGGGGGCTGGTAGAAGCCCCAGATGAGTAAAACTACATTTTTTATTCCTGGCTTAAGTTCCTCTTTAAAGGACCACTATCGCGAAAAAAAGTAGGCATTTAAAATCTGACAGAACCGACAGGTTTTGGGACAATCCACCTCCTCATAGGGTATTTCAAGGGTTTGCTTTGTTTTCAACAGCATTTCCTGAACAGCAGTTTAACTGCCAAAATAGCAAGATACCAGCCGGCCTCCCTAATCACTTGCACACTATTATGTTAGTTAGATTTTGCAACTGTTGTTCAGGAAATGCTGTTGAAAACAAGGAAAGCCCTGAGAATCCCCCTTAAAAAGATGGACTGGCCCAAAATCTGTCACATTTTAACTGCCTACTTTTTTCACGATAGTGGTCCTTTAAGTACCGGTATGCTCTATTGACCTTAGGGGGGGTGGGGAGAAAGAGGTAAAACCAAGACAGGAAACCCTGAGAAACTATCCATAAACTATCTGATAGATCGTCCAGTTCTGATTTTCAGCTACAAAGTCATCCTCAGATCAAGGAAGCAAAGCCAACAAGTAGTTAACCACTTGAGGACCTAGGGCTTTCTACCCCTTAAGGACCGGCCACTTTTTTTCCATTCAGACCACTGCAGCTTTCACGGTTTATTGCTCGTTCATACAACCTACCACCTAAATGAATTTTGGCTCCTTTTCTTGTCACTAATAAAGCTTTCTTTTGGTGCTATTTGATTGCTCCTGCGATTTTTACTTTTTATTATATTCATCAAAAAAGACATGAATTTTGGCAAAAAAATGATTTTTTTAACTTTGTGCTGACATTTTTCAAATAAAGTAAAATTTCTGTATACATGCAGCGCGAAAAATGTGGACAAACATGTTTTTGATAAAAAAAAAACCCATTCAGTGTATATTTATTGGTTTGGGTAAAAGTTATAGCGTTTACAAACTATGGTGCAAAAAGTGAATTTTCCCATTTTCAAGCATCTCTGACTTTTCTGACCCCCTGTCATGTTTCATGAGGGGCTAGAATTCCAGGATAGTATAAATACCCCCCAAATGACCTCATTTTGGAAAGAAGACATCCCGAAGTATTCACTGAGAGGCATAGTGAGTTCATAGAAGATATTATTTTTTGTCACAAGTAAGCGGAAAATGACACTTTGTGAGAGAAAAAAAAAAAAAAAAAAAAGTTTCCATTTCTTCTAACTTGCGACAAAAAAAAAAATGAATTCTGCCACGGACTCACCATGCCCCTCTCTGAATACCTTTAAGGGTCTACTTTCCAAAATGGGGTCATTTGTGGGGTGTGTTTACAGTCCTGACATTTTGGGGGGTGCTAAATTGTAAGCACCCCTGTAAAGCCTAAAGGTGCTCATTGGACTTTGGTCCCCTTAGCGCAGTTAGGCTGCAAAAAAGTGCACACATGTGGTATTGCCGTACTCAGGAGAAGTAGTATAATGTGTTTTGGGGTGTATTTTTACACATACCCATGCTGGGTGGGAGAAATATCTCTGTAAATGACAATTTGTTAATTTTTTTTACACACAATTGTCCATTTACAGAGATCTTTCTCCCACTCAGCATGGGTATGTGTAAAAATACACCACAAAACACATTAAACTACTTCTCCTGAGTACGGCGATACCATATGTGTGGCACTTTTTTGCACCCTAACTGCGCTAAAGGGCCCAAAGTCCAATGAGTACCTTTAGGATTTCACAGGTCATTTTGAGAAATTTCGTTTTAAGACTACTCCTCACGGTTTAGGGCCCCTAAAATGCCAGGGCAGTATAGGAACCCCACAAATGACCCCATTTTAGAAAGAAGACACCCCAAGGTATTCCGTTAGGAGTATGGTGAGTTCATAGAAGTCTATTTTTTGTCAAAAGTTAGCGGAAAATGACACTTTGTGAAAAAACACAATTAAAATCAATTTCCGCTAACTTGTGACAAAAAATAAAATCTTCTATGAACTCGCCATACTACTAACGGAATACCTTGGGGTGTCTTCTTTCTAAAATGGGGTCATTTGTGGGGTTCCTATACTGCCCTGGCATTTAAGGGGCCCTAAACCGTGAGGAGTAGTCTTGAAACGAAATTTCTCAAAATGACCTGTGAAATCCTAAAGGTACTCATTGGACTTTGGGCCCTTTAGCGCAGTTAGGGTGCAAAAAAGTGCCACACATGTGGTATCGCCGTACTCAGGAGAAGTAGTACAATGTGTTTTGGGGTGTATTTTTACACATACCCATGCTGGGTGGGAGAAATAACTCTGTAAATGGACAATTGTGTGTAAAAAAAAAAATCAAAAGATTGTCATTTACAAAGGTATTTCTCCCACCCAGCATGGGTATGTGTAAAAATACACCCCAAAACACATTATACTACTTCTCCCGAGTACGGCAATACCACATGTGTGGCACTTTTTTGCACCCTAACTGCGCTAAAGGGCCCAAAGTCCAATGAGTACCTTTAGGATTTCACAGGTCATTTTTGTTTCAAGACTACTCCTCACGGTTTAGGGCCCCTAAAATGCCAGGGCAGTATAGGAACCCCACTAATGACCCCATTTTACAAAGAAGACACCCCAAGGTATTCCGTTAGGAGTATGGTGAGTTCATAGAAGATTTTATTTTTTGCCACAAGTTAGCGGAAATTGATTTGAATTGTTTTTCTTCACAAAGTGTCATATTCCGCTAACTTGTGACAAAAAATAAAATCTTCTATGAACTCACCATACTCCTAACGGAATACCTTTGGGTGTCTCCTTTCTAGAATGGGGTCATTTGTGGGGTTCCTATACTGCCCTGGCATTTTAGGGGCCCTAAACCGCGAGGAGTAGTCTTGAAACTAAATGTCGCAAAATGACCTGTGAAATCCCTTAGCGCACTTAGGGTGTAAAAAAGTGCCACACATGTGGTACCGCCGTACTCAGGAGAAGTAGTATAATGTGTTTTGTGGTGTATTTTTACACATACCCATGCTGGGTGGTAGAAATATCTCTGTACATGACAATTGTTTGATTTTTTTTCACACACAATTGTCCATTTACAGAGAGATTTCTCCCACCCAGCATGGGTATGTGTAAAAATACACCCCAAAACACATTATACTACTTCTCCTGAGTACGGCGATACCACATGTGTGACACTTTTTTTGCAGCCTAGGTGCGCTAAGGGGCCCAATGTCCTATTCACAGGTCATTTTGAGGCATTTGTTTTCTAGACTACTCCTCACGGTTTAGGGCCCCTAAAATGCCAGGGCAGTATAGGAACCCCACAAGTGACCCCATTTTAGAAAGAAGACACCCCAAGGTATTCCATTAGGTGTATGGCGAGGTCATCGAAGATTTTATTTTTAGTCACAAGTTAGTGAAAAATGACACTTTGTGAAAAAAACCCAATAAAAATCAATTTCCGCTAACTTTTGACAAAAAATAAAATCTTCTATGAACTCGTCATACACCTAACAGAATACCTTGGGGTGTCTTTTTTCTAAAATGGGGTCACTTGTGGGGTTCCTATACCGCCCTGGCATTTTACGGGCCCAAAACCGTGAGTAGTCTGGAAACCAAATGTCTCAAAATGACTGTTCAGGGGTATAAGCATCTGCAAATTTTGATGACAGGTGGTCTATGAGGGGCCGAATTTTGTGGAACCGGTCATAAGCAGGGTGGCCTTTTAGATGACAGGTTGTATTGGGCCTGATCTGATGGATAGGAGTGCTAGGGGGGGTGACAGGAGGTGATTGATGGGTGTCTCAGGGGGTGATTAGAGGGGAAAATAGATGCACTCAATGCACTGGGGAGGTGATCGGAAGGGGGTCTGAGGGGAATCTGAGGGTTTGGCCGAGTGATCAGGAGCCCACACGGGGCAAAGTAGGGCCTGATCTGATGGGTAGGTGTGCTAGGGGGTGACAGGTAGTGACAGGAGGTGATTGATGGGTGTCTCAAGGTGTGATTAGTGGGGGGAATAGATGCAAGTAATGCAATGGCGAGGTGATCAGGGCTGGGGTCTGAGGGTGTGGGCGGGTGATTGGGTGCCCTAGGGGCAGATGGGGGTCTAATCTGATGGGTAGCAGTGACAGGGGGTGATTGATGGGTAATTAGTGGGTGTTTAGAGGAGAGAACAGATGCAATGCACTTGGGAGGTGATCTGACTGCGGGTCTGCAGGCGATCGGATGGTGTGGGTGGGTGATCAAATTGCCCGCAAGGGGCAGGTTAGGGGCTGATTGATGGGTGGCAGTGACAGGGGGTGATTGATGGGTGATAGGTGATTGGCAGGTGATTGACAGGTGATCAGTGGATTATTACAGGGAAGACCAGATGTAATTAATGCACTGGCGAATTGATAAGGGGGGGAGGGGGGGTCTGAGGGCAATCTGAGCGTGTGGGCGGGTGATTGGGTGCCTGCAAGGGGCAGATTAGGGTCTGATCTGATAGGTAACAGTGACAGGTGGTGATAGGGGGTGATTGATGGGTAATTAGTGGGTGTTTAGAAGAGAGAATAGATGTAAACAATGGATTTGGGAGGTGATCTGATGTCGGATCTGCGGGCGATCTATTGGTGTGGGTGGGTGATCAGATTGCCCGCAAGGGGCAGGTTAGGGGCTGATTGATGGGTGGCAGTGACAGGGGGTGACAGGGGGTGATTGATGGGTGATAAGTGATTGGCAGGTGATTGACAGGTGATCAGTGGGTTATTACAGGGAAGAAAAGATGTAAATATTGCACTGGCGAATTGATAAGGGGGGGTCAGAGGGCAATCTGAGCGTGTTGGCGGGTGATTGGGTGCCCGCAAGGGGCAGATTAGGGTCTGATCTGATAGGTAAAAGTGACAGGTGGTGATAGGGGGTGATTGATGGGTGATTGATGGGTAATTAGTGGGTGTTTAGAGGAGAGAATAGATGTAAACAATGGATTTGGGAGGTGATCTGATGTCGGATCTGCGGGCGATCTATTGGTGTGGGTGGGTGATCAGATTGCCCGCAAGGGGCAGGTTAGGGGCTGATTGTTGGGTGGCAGTGACAGGGGGTGATTGATGGGTGATTGACGGGTGATTGACAGGTTATCAGGGGGGATAGATGCATACAGTACACAGGGGGGTGGGGGGTCTGGGGGGGGTCCTGGGGAGAATCTGAGGGGTGGGGGGGTGATCAGGAGGGGGCAGGGGGGGGGAGATAAAAAAAAAATAGCGTTGATAGATAGTGACAGGGAGTAATTGATGGGTTATTAGGGGGGTGATTGGGTGCAAACAGGGGTCTGGGGGTTGGGCAGGGGAGGGTCTGAGGGGTGCTGTGGGCGATCAGTGGGCGGGGGGGGGGGCAGATCAGTGTGTTTGGGTGCAGACTAGGGTGGCTGCAGCCTGCCCTGGTGGTCCCTCCGACACTGGGACCACCAGGGCAGGAGGCAGCCTGTATAATACACTTTGTATACATTACAAAGTGTATTACACACTTTGTAGCGGCGATCGCGGGGTTAACATCCCGCCGGCGCTTGCGTATGGCCGGCGGGATGTTACGGCGGGTGGGCGGAGCCAGTTGCCGGGGGAAGCGCGCGTCATCAATGACGCGATCGCTCCCCCGGCATAGGAAAAGGACGCAACGCCCTAAGGCGTATTGCGGTCCTTAAGGCATCCACTTTGCCGCCGCCCATGGGCTGTGGGCGGTCGGCAAGTGGTTAAATATCTAAATTCTGCCACGCGCTCAAATGTGGCTGACTAGCTTTACTTGTATTTTTAAGCTTGAACTAGATTATTCAATAAATTAAATATAAAAATCAACATTATATAAATGCAGTAAGCCCTAATGCTCTGCCTGTCTGCAAACATCTACAAGTTGCATTGCAATATGCATCCTCCCAGTGTACCTCACTCCATATTCATTTCATCTGCTCTGCTTTGCTCACCTTACTCAGCTTCTCATGAGCTGTTAGCTCTCCTGAAATCTCTCTCTCCCTCCAGCAGCTCAAAAACCTCACAAACATTTAAATCCCATTCACATTTGCTTACTCTCTCCCTCCTACTCTTACTTGCTGCTGGTGATATATCGCCTAACCCTGGGCCACAGCCTGCTGCCAGACAAGCATCCCCTGCTGACCCGCTTCACAGCCCTCTGTCCACAAACAACTTCAACACCCATCCTCGCCCCAACCTCATTTCCATCCATCCCACTCACAAACACATGCTCCCCCTACCCTGCGGTCTCTGGGATGCCAGATCCGTCCGCAATAAACTTACAGAGGCCCACAACCTCTTCCTCTCCAAATCCCTCACCATGCTCGCACTCACTGAGACATGGCTCACCCCCTCTGACTCTGCCGCAGAGGCTGCCCTCTCATACGGGGGGCTTCACCTCAGTCACACCCCCAGACCAGACAACAGGACCGGGGGAGGGGTGGGTCTGCTCCTCTCCCCATCCTGCACATTCCGTGTCCTCACTCCACCTTCCTCCCTACAATTCACATCATTTGAGGCCCACACTATCCGCCTCTACAATCCCCTCCCAGCCATTGTTGCAGTCTTATACCGCCCTCCGGGCTCCACACGACAATTTCTCGACAACCTTGCCTCCTGGCTCCCACACATCCTCTCCTCTGACCTCCCCACCATCATCCTCGGGGATTTCAATATACCCATCAATGAACCCAAGAACTCTGTTGCGACCCGGCTACTCACCATAGCCAACTCACATGGCCTAGTACAACACACCAACGCCCCCACTCACACTGCACGTCACACTCTCGACCTTATATTCACTAAATCCACTACCATTGCAGACCTCGACATCGCACCATTTCCACCCTCAGACCATTACCTTCTCGCCTTCAACCTCCTCACGGAAGGCACCTCCAAACTACCCGCCCACCCACCTGGTCAATGGCAGCGAGACCTACGCAAGCTCAACCCTGGCGTCCTTGCTGACTCCCTCCATGGCCTATCCTCCACTCTCCCCACCCTAACCTGTCCTAATCTTGCTGCAGCTCAGTATCACCAAATTCTCTCATCAGCCCTAGAGAAAGCTGCTCCACCAATATTCCGCCGCAACCGACCCCCTAACCCCCAGCCCTGGCGCACTACCCATACTCGCAACCTCCAGAGGGAAACACGCGCCACTGAACGAAAATGGCGGAAAACTCGACTAAACCAGGATTTCCTACAGTACAAGACTAACCTGCAGCAGTTCCACACTGCCCTTGCTCATGCGAAGCAGGAATACTTTACCAAGCTCATCGGAGCACAAGCTTCCAATCCCCGGCGTCTTTTTAGCACCTTCAACTCCCTGCTTAAACCCACCCCCCCACCTTCTGTTTCCTCCCTCTCTGCCACAGATTTAGCCACCCACTTCACCAACAAAATAGTCTCCATCCGTCAGGAAATATCCAATCTTCAATCTTCACCTCCCACCTGCTCACAACCAACTCCTTCTCCACCCTATCCTCCCCTCACCTCCTTCACTCCTACTACCACTGAGGAGGTCAACCACCTACTGCAGACTTCCCATACCACTACCTCCCCCCTTGACCCTATCCCTTCTGATCTACTTCAGCCTCACTTCACGGATCTGGCCCCAGTCCTCACTACCATGTTTAACCTCTCCCTATCCACAGGCACCTTCCCCTCAGACTTCAAGCAGGCCACTGTACTGCCTCTGCTCAAGAAACCCTCCCTCGACCCCTCGCTACCCTCCAACTACCGCCCGATCTCCCTCCTCCCCTTCGCCTCAAAACTCCTTGAGCGTCTGGTTCACAAACGCCTGACCCAGTACCTCAATGCCAACTCACTACTAGACCCACTGCAATCTGGATTTCGGCCCTTGGCCAACTCACTACTAGACCCACTGCAATCTGGATTTCGGTCCTTGGCCCCCTACTGTTCTCCCTATACACATCCTCCATTGGCAAGGTTATCTCCTCCATGGGTTTTAACTATCATCTGTATGCAGATGACACCCAAATCTATCTCCACACCCCTGACATATCCACCACTACCATGGACAAGGTCTCCTCCTGCCTATCTGCCATCTCCTCCTGGATGTCCGCTAGGTTCCTAAAACTAAATCTAGACAAAACGGAATTTATGATCTTCCCACCCTGGTCATCCCTGGACCTCCCAGATGTGCAGGTCACTGTTAACCACACTACTATTCACCCTACCTCTCAAGCCTGCTGTCTGGGTGTCACCCTGGACTCCGCACTCTCCTTCACTCCCCACATCCAAAACCTCACAAAGTCCTGCAACTTCCACCTTCGTAACATCTGTAAGATTCGCCCTTTCCTGACCCCTGCCACCACCAAACTCCTCATCCATGCCCTCATAATTTCCCGCCTCGACTACTGCAATGCCCTTCTGTCTGGACTCCCTAAGACCCAAATAGCCCCACTGCAGTCCATCATGAATGCGGCTGCCAGAATTATCCACTCCTCCCATCGCTCCACCAGGGCGGCTCCTCTCCGTGAATCCCTCCACTGGCTTCCTATCCAGTCCAGAATCAGATTCAAGATAGTGTGTCTGACCTACAAATCCATCCACAAAACCTGTCCAACCTACATTTCTGATCTTACTCAGAGATACACACCAAGCCGCTCACTCCGCTCCTCCAATGAACTTCGCCTGACCGTCCCCCGCATCACCCAGTCCCATGCACGCCTCCAAGACTTCTCAAGAGCCGCTCCGACACTATGGAACTCCCTACCTCCACCCATTAGGGCAGCCCCCTCCTTCAACACCTTCAAGAAGGCCCTCAAAACTCACCTTTTCACTCTTGCCTACCACCCCTCACAATTGCTCTAAACCCACAGCCGAACTCTGGTCCCCTACATCTCGTGTCCCTACCTCTCCCTCTAGATTGTAAGCCTTTGGGCAGGGTCCTCACTCCTTTTGTGTCCTACCTGATCATGCACCTCTATTACTGTGCACCCATGCTATGCATTTGAGTGAACCTAACTTGCCTAACTCCATGCTCCCATCCAGTGACTGACTAAGCATTGCCTTGTACTCATACTGTGCTGTGTGATCTGGTTTTCTTGTATTCCTGTATTGTCATATTGCTGTTTGTCACCCCTAAATATTGTCTGTAACCTAAATTAATGTCCAGCGCTGCGTAATATGTTGGCGCTTTATAAATACAACAAATAAATAAATAAAATAAATAATGCTAGGTACACACTATGAGATGCTCTGGCAGATTTACTGTCAGATTGATTATTTCCAACATGTCCGATCTGATTTCCAAACGATTTCTGACTTTTCCGTTCACTTCTATCGGATATCGATCGGAAATCAGACCAGACATGTTGTTAATCAATCTGACAGTAAATCTCAGTGTGTACCTAGCATAACAGCTTTACCGCTTACTGTATCTGGCAATGCTTTCATTCAATAAACCAAAGTGAATAAATGTGTGACATACATATGGTACATTGTCCTGTAAAGGTTTCAAAAGTTCCATCTGCAAACTTTCAGTTCCAATAAGAATTTTAGGGGGGGGGAAAAAAAAATTGACAAATGAATCCCCCCACCCACACTTTAAAAACTCCTCCCAACATCAGGGCCAAAAGGTGACAAAGTGGATCCGAGATAAACTTTTTCTCATTGCATAATTGTGTTCCTTTCATATAGTTTATAGGGCATTCCTCAAGTCAAATACTTTTTGTTATTTTAATACTCTAATTCCCTATAAACTAAACAAGCCTCACCCACAGCTTCTCCAGAGTGCCTTGGCACTCTAAGCCTTATGGCCCATACTCATGGGCTACAATTGTCGTCGCAACCACGTGGCGCGCACGTGTTGCGGCGACAGGTCGCCCGTGAGTATGAGGCGCGCACCCCGAACTGTCGCTCGTCGCTGCTGTCGCCAGGCGATTGGCGGCGGTCAACCGCCGCAACTGTCGCTAGTCTGCGTGTGTATGCGGACTACCGACAGCAACCTAATAGCCGGAGCATTGAGTTTCGGCAGGGGGGAGGAACGTCGGCGACAGCTTCCGTCGCATCCCTAGTCCCACTTCCGCGTGTGTATGCGGAGGGACTTGGCGGCGAGCTGTCGCCGAACTGTCGCGCACAAGCTCCCGTGTGCAGGCGACAGGCAAGAAAAGTAGCCCGTGAGTATAGGCCATTAGTATCAAGGGCTTATGGGAGCTCAGTCTGGGCAGGAGGAGGAGGTGGTTACTAGCTAGAGATTTCAGAGTCAGAAGGGAGGAGGAAAGGGGAGTGAAGTTTTCACAGGGTGAGGGCTGGAGATACAGATGCCTGTGTGTAATGTGACAAACAGAACATGGCTGCTCTCATTGTATCACAGGAATAAATAAACTGTTGAAGCTGTTTGCAGCAAGATCTAAACTTTAGATAAGATATATAGAAAAGTTACTTGTTTTAGTTTTTCATCTCGGATCCACTTTAAAGGAAAACTAAAGCAAGAGCGATATGGAAGCCGCCCTATTTATTTCCTTTTAAACAATTCCAGTTGCCTGGCTGTCCTGCTAATCCTCTGCCTCTAATATTGTTAGCCATAGACCCTGAACAAGCATGCAACAGATCTGGTGTTTGACATTAATGTCAGAACTGACAAGATTAGCTGCATGCTTGTTTCTGGTGTGATTTAGACACTACTGCAGCTAAACAGACCAGCAGGGCTGCCAGGCAACTAGTATTGCTTAACAAGAATACATATGACAGCCTTCATATTCTTGTCACTACAGTTGCCCTTGAAGGTCAGTATGCATTTGGTACCATGGGAAGCATGGAAATATTCTATGGAGTCAGTCAGTGGGACAATATTGTCGAATATAAAACACTGAACTAGTGAATGGTGAAGGAGCCATGCAGAATAGCCGTGAATCTAGTACTGCAAATAGGTTACAGATATTCAAAACTAATATGGAATTAGAAAGAATAATAAAAATGTGTATTAACACGCAAAGCAAGCAAAGTGCTAACACAGCAATACAAAAATATAAATAAATAACCCAGACTGGAGCCATCTTATTCCTTTTCTTTTATCACTGCAGTGATTCATCCAGGCTACACCTTTCCTAGCAGAGCTTCCTCCCGACACGGTTACACCAATGGCATGTATGCTTCAATATAACAAGAGCAGAATATGCATTAATCTCACTGATCACATGCACTGAAGATCACTTGTCTGGAGATAAGCTTTATCTCACACCAGCAAATACCAACACTAGTCAGAGCTTCAATAGCCATAACTGAGCATTTTCAGGGTCAGATAACAGAGGTGGAAAGCAGCAGTTATCTCACATAGACATTTTCCAGCATGGGATCATAAAGCCATTTGCTGTGCCATAATGATTGTAACCTACAAAGACTTGAAAATGTGCACACCTGTCACCAACAAACGTTCTGGATGAAGGATCTCCAGTGAGCGTGAAATAAAAACATGGATAAAGCCAATAGAAGATTGGTAACATCTACCGATATTCAACTATTTTAGTGTTAGTTTTCACTAGTAAAATAGCAGTAAATATTTCCGATATTTTACTACACTTAAAACGGACCTGGAGTAAAAAGACAAAACAACCACAACAGAGTTTCACTTACCTGGGGATCTGCCAGCCCCCTATAGCCATCGTGTCCCGCGCCGGTCCTCCAAGATCCGCCTGCCCACCCTCCCCCCCAGCTAGTTTCAGCTTCGGCGACAGGCCACTGCGCCACCGCAGCTCTGGCCACATGTAGCTGTGCTTGTGTTCCCGTCCGCAACTGCACCGGCGAACAACGCTATTACAGAGGGGAATGCGCGTGGCAGGGCTTCGCAGGCGCAGTGGCCCATCAACTTACAAGTCTACCAAAGCAAAACTAGCTGGCGGGGGGAGAATGGAGGATCGTGGAAGCCCAGCACAGGACAGGATGGCTGCAGGGGGCTGGCAGAATCCCCAGGTAAGTGAAATTCTGTCTTATTTATTTTCAGTTCCGCTTTAAATCTCATCCTACCCTTACACAGCATTCTCCCCCTCTCCAGTGTCTAAACATAACATCCCCCCCTCCCCCCCAAACCTAACCTTAAAACCCCCTTTCTGGTCGTCAAAAAACACTTTCTGGTGCACCCCCCCTAGAAAAAAAAATACCAAAGTCACTACATAAACAATCATTTATATTTTTTTTTTATTAGGCAGCCACATTCTGCTTGGGCACCCGTTGCCGTTAATAACTCTATGTTTAAAAACACCCAGGATATGTAGAATATGTTAGTCTATGAAACAATTGATTGCAAGGTGAACAATCTACTTGAAATCTATCCCAACCTGCCTTGGGGAGCAAGAGAACAGAAGCACAAGACAGCAATACCAGAGTCCCTCTTGTGTTCTGAGCACATATGGCTGACAACACATTGCATGTGCCCCATTGATTCATATGATGTAAGATATCAAAGAAAAAAAAATCTATTTTAATCAGTTCAAAGCTCATTCTCAACGTCTGTCTGCTAAGGAAAGCGAGAGAGAAAGAGCTGAACAAACATCAGCAAGAATCTGTTTAATACATTAGAGGAAAAACATACTAAACTGATTATTTAAGGAGGCAAGCATTGGCTGATTCTAGGATTCTCCTTGGAATTACCTGGAGAGTGGACTCCAGGAGCACTGAAAATGTTAGCGTATGGCAGAAGCTTAACCGTCAAAGCAAGACTGGGATCCCAATTGGCCCCTGAAGATTTCCATTTCCTGTTATGTGGAAGTTTGCATAGTAAGCACAATATTTAATCCTGTCTATCTGTGAGCAGCGGACCAGTGAGAAGATGTCCTTAAAGGGACCCTGAGCAGACACATTAAAAGCAAATCTGAACTTACCTGGGACTTCCCCCAGCCCCCCTGGCCCCCATAGACCACTAGGTCCCCTCTGTGGTCCTGCTGGCAGCCCCATTGGTGTGGCGACTTCTGGCAAAGTCGTGCGCAAATGCGCATTACGCACCCATCGCCGTAAGCATCCTGTGCGGTTCTCAAAATCCTGATCCGCGCATGTGCAGGATGCTTATGGCGTCCGGGGGGTGGAGGAAGCCCCAGGCAAATTCAGATCTGCTTTTAATGAGTCTGTTCAGGGTACCTTTAAGATGGCCCCACACAATACAATAAAATGATCCGATTTTAAAGCAATAGAAATCATAATCAAAACGGTTTTTCAGGTTAATTAAAACTTTTGTAAGATCTGACCAATGTATCACACTTGTGTTTCATTTTCCAACAATTATGAAAAAATGATTAAAAAAAAAATATTTTCCTATACTAAAGATAATTTTTATCTAAAAAAGGGAATTGCAACGTTTTGTTGGAAGCAGCTTAGCTCCATAGCAGTACCTTAATGTCTGAGCTGAAGTTACTGATCTTCTGCCAGCCAGCATTTTCCAGATGGTGGTTGGCCCATCTCAGGAGCAGCTCCTCTGGAGATAACTTCATCAGATCCTCCAAGGTTTCTCCATCACGAAGCAAAGCAGCCAGAGCTGGAACACACACAAGACATTAGCTAGATGACAATCAGTTTCCAATCATACAATTTTCTGAAGGACTAGGATTTGAGGACCGTTCACAAAAACAGCCTCATCATTTTGCTCAGCTTGGCAATGCGTAATGGTGGTACACTGGCGTACGATGCTACGCGCTGCACTGCCAACCAGTTGACATACTGTAGTACCAAATATCACAGTGTGAATGGGCCCTTAAAGCAGGATTAAATTCAAAATAAAAAGTACATATTTTTTCAAACACCTTCATAAGCCCTATGGAGAGAATGAGCCTCTATGCACTCTGTGGCAATTTTTCCTATCCCTGCAGCCCCAAAGGTGCTGAAGACTCCGGAGGCATCCTCTGTGAGTTCTAATTTGCGATCTGTAGCTCCCTCGGTTTCTGCCAACAATTAGACAAATGTTTTGAATGCTAGCAGAGATGGAGGCAGCTTCAGATTATAAATTAAAACTGCTGGAGAAAATTACAGAAGCCTTCAGCACTGCCCCAGAATGCACAGTAGCTCATTCTCGGGATAGGTTCATAAAGGTTTTGAGAATCAAAGAGTTAAAAGTAAGGCTGGAATCATGCCTTATTTATAGTGTAAAAGAGAAGGTATTTGCGATAATTCAGCTTTAAGAGAACATCTGTGGTTTCCCACAATGCACTGCTACTGAATATGCAAAATCTCTTTAAGCCCCTGAAGCTAGGCTTACTGTACATCCAGAAGAGCTGGTGTACAGTAAGTCTATACCTTTACATTTTACAGAGCCACACCAACCCCACCATGCAGACAGCCTGTTTTGGACTTTTGGTCTTCCTCAGTACATGGCAGGGATTGAGGACCAAAAGTCTGAAACAGGCTGTCTGGATGTGGGGGTGGTGGTCCTGTAAAATGTAAAGCTATAACCTTGCTATACACCAGTGGTTCTGGGTGAAAGCCTGGCTTTAGGGTCACAAAGAAAAAAATAGCATATTCAGTAGTGGTGCATTGTGGATAACCACAGATGTTCAGTTAAAGCTGAATGATCACAAATACCTTCTGTTTTAAGAAACCAAATCACACTAAGCATTACTATTTAGTAGGAGGGCTTTTCGGTCTCTTTTAGTCCCTTATACTTTCCTGGTGGTTTTGGGTCACCCCGAGCTGCTTGGGTACTCTGTTATTAATATCCTGTAATATTGCAAACAGAGCAAAAGCAGCATATCTGAAATATCGTAATATAATTTAGAATGGCTCTCCAGCCAAAATTACCTTGATGACATATGATACCCCACATAAACACAGGGAGTCCAGGTCACAAAGCAAAGACCAAACTTCAGCCCAAAACATGCTCAATGGAGACTCAAAAAGCAACTAAAAGTTGACAAGGGATCCAAACGCTTTCCAACTTTTTTTCCTTATCCACAGTAAATAAGGCTGTTAAAAAGTATACAATGCCTTTTATTGTCACTTAAAGCCCTGGAACCAGTTTTTTCGGTAACACTAGCTCACTTCCATCAAACCACATTTAATATTCCAAACCTACACTCCTGGCTCAACATTTATGAATAAACTGGTTATGAAATATAATAAAAAACATGCAATTTAAGGAGATTAAAATTCCTGGAAATATGAATGTATGCTCAGTACAGGCATAAGTCATGGTCTACTAGAATACCAACATACAGGTAACACACAAAGGGAGGATCTAAGTGTCTGATTTGCAGCATTTTCTGCTTTCCACCAGGAATATTTTCAGTTATGTATTGGCCTGGTGATGGGCATCACAGGATCAAGAAGTGAAGAATAGGCCTTTAGGTAAGGAAAACAACATGCAGTAAACCTTCAATGATCTTAAAGGACAAGAATACCCACAGCTTAAACTCCTACTTCATGTGCAATTCTTTGTGTGTATTGCTTTAATTATGCACAAAAAGTTGTGGAACAAACCTTTTTTCTGTTGAGAAAAAATAATCTACCTGCTTCACCAACTCATAGTTCTTCAGCAACAGAAAGGTATCTACTCACATCCAATCAGGCTTGTTCAGTAAGCTAAAGCTATGCCTTCCTTCTAACTAGTTCCTCCCTGTTCAATCATGGCTCCAAACTGACTAGGCATAAGAGAGGCCAGACTGGAGATTGCCAAGGACAACATGAGGATGTATGAATTGGTACAGCAGTTATCAAACAGTGGTTGTAGCCACAGTCTTACCGAAGTCTGGAAATCATTAATAGGTGCCATGTAAAAATGAATGCAGTGCATCTGTCATTTAAAGATAGTCCTCATGGGCTGTCAATTTACCTTCATTTCTACTGATCTCAATGTCTGCAAACAATCCAATCTTGATAATTTGCCAGAGGAGCCCCATAACCAGATGAGGCTTCCCAGACTTTAGGTCTTCAGCTCCAATGTTAACCACATGACATCCAATGGCAGAAGCAGAGTTCAGAGCCAAGTTCAAATTCTCCTGCAGAAAGAGCAAACCATTGGCATTATAGAATAACTGCATTACCCTTTAAAAGAACTACCTGCACAAAGTCTGTGGCCTATATGGAATTCAAGGTGATGAGCTCAAAGCATGCAAGCTTATCAACTCACATCACTCAGGATTTTCCAACAAGTTCAATTTCTGTGTAAAGACTAAAAGTATAGCTACTATTCACCTGAGCAATGCTCCTGTGTCCCATTTGCAGCAGAGCGATGTAGAATAAGGTATTTGCAATGTGGAGCTTTCATCACCACGGCACTGCTGCCTCGCTCCCCTGGAAGATGCATGGTCACCAGTCACTGTTACCCAGCATCCACCGATAGAACCAGCAGGATTCCTGCCACCTCCAGCGTCCACTGCTGAATGCCAGGTTCTGCTGCCACAGTCTATTTCCAATGCTTACCAGACCTGCTGTCATTGCCACCAATGCAGTCCTCTTCTCTGTCTTCTAACACTAGAGGCCCGAAAAAAGCATTTTTGAAGTGCCCACCAGGGCTCCTCATACGTCCACTAGGTGAACCAATGAGAAGCCTCCCGACTCATTGATCCAGCTAGCAGCAAGCATTTGTAATTGAATTAGGCAAAAATCCTATTAGGCACACCTGTCCATTACAATCAACCATAATTTGTTGCATTTGATTTTTTTCCTGGCCAAGCACTATTGAGTTTCCCCTCCCTGTAACTTTCCCCACATATAAAGGCACAGCCAACAGAGAAGGCACAACAGGCAGAACACAACCACCCAATAAACCCACGTTTCCTCTGATCTTTAAAGAGGACTGTCCAACAACCATCTAAAAATCTTTATTCAGCTTTAATATGCAACAAAGAAGAATTTTGTTTTGAAAATCTCTTTTCTATTTGGTCACCATCATAATGGGCCTACTTTACCTGCAGAACAGCCTACCTATGGGTTGTCCATTTTATCCTATTAAAAACGTACAACACATGGATCTATGCCACAACTACAAGAACAGAAGCAAGCATAGACAAAAAGCTGTGCACAATAGTATTAGGCGAAATAAGCAATTTTGCCAAAACAGCTCTGATGAAGCCTGAAGCCTTCATATGGGTTTTTTTGTTTTTTGCAATAAAATTACAGTGCATGTACCGTAATTGTATGTTTTTGTACAATTAATGAGAATTTTTGCCTGCAGGAAAAACGAAAAAGGTATGGTCTGCAGACTGCAGATCTGGTTTCAACCAATTGTGTGTTTTAACTTAAAGTGGTCTGAAAGTCAGCATTTCTACTTAGCTCTAAAACATTCCTCAGGCCCCATTCACACTTAAAAGCGCAAAACGCTGTTGCAGGAGTGATTTTTCCACGGAAAAAAAAATCTGTGGACACTGCAGCGATTTTTCCACGATCGCATTTAGTGCTTCTATAGCACTGAAACGCGATCACCGGGAAATCGCCTGAAAATGGTGCAGGCTACATGTTTGCGTCAGGCGATTTGTGTTAATCGCTGGCGATTAACGCAAATCGTCCAAGTAAGAACGGGCCCATAGGGTATTATAGCACTAGCGCTTTAAAAAGCGCTGTCGCTTGAGCATTTTGCTGAAATTGCTGGCAAAACGCTCTAGTGTGAATGGGCCCTTACAGCTTTAAATTACTATCCCAGAAACAATTTGAAGCAGATCATCATTGAAACAGTTAAACACAGCACTTTGTCCTGCTATGGAAAGGCTATTCAGCTTGAAATCCGCATCCAGACTGGAGAGAACAGCATCTTCGTTTACATTCCAATATTGTTACATTTGTGTGTAAACAACTGAAAACACTCTGAGAAGCTCTCTGTGCTTTAAACATACACACAGTTCAGAACCGCTCACTAGAAGATTTTAAAATATAATAAAAAGCAGCTGGAATAAAATGCAATGGCAGCTTTCAGGGCAAGATAAACTACACTTTGGAAACTTGTAATTTGTAGACAGAATATTACTTGTGCACAAAAGCAAATATGATAACTGTATGAGTAATACATTTTTATTGAATGTTATGTTAGAGTTTCAGACCACTTTAAAGGACAGCTAAAGTGAGAGGGATGTGGAGGCTGCCATATTTATTTTCTTTTAAGCAATACCAGTTGCCTGGCTATTCTACTGATCCTCTGCCTCTAATACTTTTAGCCATAGACCCCGAACAAGCATATGAATATCAGATGTTTCTGACATTGTCAGATCTGACAAGATTAGCTACATGCCTATTTCAGGTGTGTGATTCAGACACTACTGCAGCCAAATAGATCATCAGGGCTGCCACGTAACTGGTATTGTTTAAATGGAAATAAATATGGCAGCCTCCATATTCTTTTCACTACAGTTGTCCTTTAAATATTGGGTGGTAGACCAACAGAAGGGTGGTGACTGCGTGATCATTAGGTGTGACCTCACTGGAGGCTCTGACTCATTGCATGGCCCTTGCTTTGTAGCTCTAATATCAGTTTGGCGTTCCAATTAATAAGAGGATTTCTGAACACCCTGTTCAGCCTTTGTGACTCACATGAGTAGTGAAGGGAGTCAGCTTTTTCTTATTAATGGCCCTTTCATCAATGGTGTCAGGTACGGACAAGTTGATCATTTTACTAGAAAACAAAATGAGAGACAACACAAAGATTATGAATTCATAGTACATAAAAGAAACAGCAGCAGCTAAACATTTATAAAGCATACAGCATTAAGACCAAATTTGTTAACATTTTACCCCTTTAGTGACTGATGAGAATGAGTGAATATTCCCAAACCAGTTTTGCAAAAAAATTTTTTTGTAAAACTGCAACATTTTCCACAAATTGTTTTGCCATTCTGAGAATTTGCATTTAAAGCGGAACAGAAAATGGAAGAAAAAAAAAAAAGTTTCACTTATGTAGGGCTTCTGCCAACCCCTTGCAGCCACCCTGCCCAGCGCCGGTCCTCCACGATCCTCCATTCTCCCACCACTAGCTAGTTTTGGTTCGGTTGACCTGTAAGTCGATAGGCCACTGCGCCTGCACAGCTCTGGCCATGCGTAGCCCTTGTTCGCGTTCCTGTCTGCAATAGCATCCTGCTATTGCGGATGGGAATGCAAGCAAAGCTACGCATGGCCAGAGAGGCCCAGTGGCCCACCGATGCACCAAAACTATCTGGTGGCGGGGGAACAGAGGATCGTGGAGGACCGGTGCAGGGCAGCTGCAAGGGGCTGGCAGAAGCTTCAGGTAAGTAAAACGGGTTTGTTTTTTTGTTTAGTTTTTTTTTAATCTTCTGTTCCGCTTTAAGTCTTTTGGTCTGAATTTCAATTGAATTGACTGCATAGCCCCCATACAATGTATGTATGCATTTTATTTTTTAGGTTCCCAGGGTCAGCCTTGATAAACATACTACTATACTGTAGATTCTAATGATTTGCTCACTACACGGTACAATAAACCGTGGAAAACTAGCCCCATAAACAATGCAAAAAAATAAATACATTTAAAAAAGCACATTTTGGCTCCAATTTCACAACATTTTCCTGCAAAATTAAGTTTGCAATTTTGCCTGCTCACAACTGATAACCTATGAAAAGGCTATTAATGACAGGAATGCAGGAAAGAAGAAAGATTGCCGCTTACTGCATTTGCCTGGCCACTTGGTCGCTCGCTGCAATAGCACACCAGAATCCTCGCCCACTACCTTCATGCACGGCACTCGTTTCGGCATCAGCCTCCGCTTTCACACTGGGTCACCTCAGCAAGACTGGTTAGAATACTTACCTAGGAGGAGGGAAGCCTCGGGATACTCCGAAGGATTCCCTCATCCTCCTTCAGATCACCATCGCTGCCCGGTAACCTATGGAAGATAACAGCCATGCCACTCTTCTTGCAGGAGCATTGCTGCACCGTGTCCGCACGAGTACAACAGTGTCCACACAGTAGCATGGAGGCGTGGCTCACTGTGCAGGCACAGCACTGTGGTGCTCGGACACCGCAGGGAGAGAGGCCTTGATAGCACATTTGGCAAGCCCTTGTCCGGGGGAAGGGGGACACGGGAAGCCACTGGAGGATCCAGGCGCCAAAGCTGGGACAAGGTCGCCCAGCACGAAAGGCTGAGACACAAAAATGCGCACCTCCATCCCTTCCACCCCTGCTGTCATACACTGATTGCTATTAGACTAAATGCGGCCATATATCAGGCGACTTGGCAGCCGATCGACCATCTAATTCGATAATTATAATCAAATTGTATGAAAATCGTTGCCTCCAAGTGCATGCCCGACCGACAAAGCAACCAATTTCGGGAAAGAAATTGGTCGCTTTGTCCATCGCGCATGCTGCAAGATGTCAGGCCGAAGTTGCTTGGTCAGGTGCGCGGCGGTACAGCAGCGATTTCTGGACCGAGCGACGAGACGACAAACCTCTGCCGCAATGTATAAACGTGCCCCCCTTGTGCATTTATACGTTACCTGTCCTGTTGCAGCCTCCGCGCAATGTACCGTAGCCTCCGGGCGGCTCTCCGTACATGCCACTGGTGCCTATCATCTGACGTCAGACGTTATGCACCGACGTTAAATGCTAAGCGCCAGTAGCCCATACGGAAAACCGCCCGGAAATTACAGGACACTGCGCGGAGGCTACAACAGGACAGATAACGTATAAATGCACACACTGGGGGCACATTTATACATTCGGGGGCAACGGAGGTGCGGATGCGGCGAGCTCAGCTGATTCCTTGAAGATTTCATGCTGAAATCAGACGGGAATCTGCTGTAGTAAATGGGCAGAATTGATCAGATTTGATTAGAGTTACATTTGTCTCTGTCGATTCTGGCCATAATCGTCAGGTGTATGGCCACCTATAGAGGCACCTCAGGGCCCCCAACACATTTCTAGATATCTGGCTTGCAGTCACTGCCATGTATGCCCTTTTATTTCTCTATGCTTCAAACACAATAGGGGAATGATAGCTGAGTGAGTTGTGCGCCCCTCCTACACTGCGCCCTGAGGGTGGAGTCACTCTTGCCTAGGTCTCGTCCCGGCCCTGCCACACACTCCCATCTACCTAGGCAAGTATTTAACTTTTTTTGTTAGGATCAGCCTTAGGTACACTCTAGGATTTTCTTATCGAAGAATATAAGTTAGTTGTTGCTGTAACAAGTGTTTTAGCCACATAATGCAGGTGTGCTATTAAATTATAGATCATGGTTTATAGAACATGCCATCTCCACAGTAGTGAAAAGCTCAAAAAGTGTAGTAACAATGTCCCATTATCTGTACAGTTCATAGTCAGACATGTACACTGCCCCATCTATTCACTCACCACAGCACAATGCCATCTCCAACCGCACGGAACAAGTCATTAGTGTTCGGGTTCATAGGAACGAGGTGTTTGCAGTCGGCATCATTTTCTAAGGCTTTGTTTATCCAGTTCACAAAGGCATATTTTTCCTCCTCTACAAGAAAAAGAAAGACAGCCGTCACATACCTGCATTGATTGAGTGCTTATCAGGCCAAATGTTCACATTTCAATGGTGAAATGATGCCATCTGGGAGTAGGGACTGTGTGAACAGTAGGCAGCTGAAGACTTAAGCTGTGTACATAATTGAAAGATTAATGAAAGATCACAGACCAATTTTACCCCCTTCCATGTAGTATGAGAGCC